>NW_017727306.1:0-1473 GCF_001865875.1 Lupinus angustifolius | reverse complement strand
CTCACATATAGTCAGGAAAACCTTAACACATTGCTTGCTAATATAAGAAACGTTGGTAACCGATCTGGAATTGGATATAAACCTGAACCTAAGAAAATTCCATATAGAAATCCAGTAGTTCATATACATAAGAAGTCAAATAATAACATGCCTACTTGTTTTTATTGTGGTACACATGGTCACACATGCACTACATGCTTTATTAGAAAATTTGGTGTGCCCAGTGACAAAATGTTTGGATAAAGAAGGGACAAGATCCATTAGTTACTAACAAGAAGGGACCCAAAATAACTTGGGTACCCGAAAGAGACAAGTAAATTGTGTTTGCAGGTGTGCTGAAGGACATTTGAGCGTCAAGGGAAAATTCAAGAAAAGATGTTCTAGGCACAAGGTTGGTGAGTAGATCAAGGTCATTAAGAAGAAAAGTTATTGAGAAAAGTTGTTAAATGAGCTTTTGTATTATGCTACCTACCAAGAGCACTTCTCTAAGTAATAAAGGGGGAGAAGATAAAGGGAAGAACAATGAAAGGGGGAGCAGCGCATTTTGAACATCAAATATGCAACTTTGATCATATCATCAAACTTTTCATCAAACAAGTGGCAATCTTGACCTATCACCAAAGGGTAAGTAAGGTAATTAACAAGGTTACAAAATTATTTCTTATTAAGCTAAAAAACATAAAACTGTTAACTTTTTATCGTTAAACGATTAAACCCTCAATATAATCGATTAAATGAGTTCCAATAGCTAAAGCTTTCTGAAATAAATCATCTTAATCGATTAACTTTTGTGATAATCGATTACTTGGGCTCAATTTTTTTTTAAAAGTTAATTCTTGTTGTTTTGTGGCTTACGTCTATATTTTTTAGTCAAGTACATCTCGTGGTTATGGTTGTACCAACTTTTAACATTTTGTAACTATGTTGAACCTTGCTAATTATGTTAAATAAAATTGGTTTTTGTGTAAATCTTGAACATGTCTTAACTGTGTATTATAATTGAATGATTGAAATATGCTTTAAAATGAAAATTGTCTAATAAAGTGCTAACAAGTGGTGATAATGGCATCTAACAAGTGGTACTAACAAATGGTATACATATATGTTTAATCATTCCATGCCTAAACTGTTTATATAATGGATATGTCATGCAAAATCTGTCTAAAGAGTCAAAAATCAATGCATTTGTTTAAGCTTCTCAAACTGGTTATTGCCTACGCTAATAATTACAGTTTTTTAAATAAATTGTTATATCTCTTCTTAATTTTGACTAGAATTGAATATTCGTATCCTTTTGATAATGTCAAAAGGGGGAGAAAGGTTGCTTGTTGTGTTTGATGTTATGTGCAAAGGGAGAAAGGTTGTCATAATAACTTCCGCGTATTATTAATCATTGCTTACCCAAGGGGGAGCAAAGTGCTTTCAACTTTGAAGTCACAACCATTACGAAAATGTACAACATCATCAAGCTAA
>NW_017727305.1:0-2286 GCF_001865875.1 Lupinus angustifolius | reverse complement strand
CTATGTTTTGATGAAGACAAAGAATTAGTTAAAGCTTGAAGATGGCTCAACAATCAACATGCCAAAGGCTCAAGTGGTGTCTTATTAGACTTAGGTCATAATTCTTTATTATCTTTTTAGAAGTCTAAGATGCTTGCCACAGATATTGAGTCTAGGTTAGATAAATCCAGGTGTGAGTCTCACAAGACTTAATAAAGTAATCAATCCATTAAAATGAGACATCATTTAAAAGTATATGATAATTAGGTTCATGCATTTTATACATTGATTTTGTGCATTACAGGTATTCTATTTTGAGAGCATATATCATATAAGTAGTTTATCATTTAATCATGTATTAAAAATACACTGGTTAATCGATTAACCCCATGGCTTAATCGATTAACGTGTATGTTTTCCTGCTGTTTCAACAACATAACTGAAAAACCATTTTTAAGAGGCAAAAACTGTTTTGTATAAATACTAGATAATTGTATAAACGACTATGAAGAGTAAGAGAGAAAAAACACAGAGAAAAGATATAGATCATCATTGTTAGAATTTATTAGAGAGTGTTTAATTAGGAGAAAGATTAGATCATGCTAAGACTTTAGTTTTCATATTCATATTGCATGATTCTTTGAAAATCTTTCTTGCATCATTTTTGTGTTTCTTGAGAAAAAAAAGATAGTTCTTTAAAGATTGCATATTTTCAGAAACCTCATGCATGAACATTCATATTAGACTAGGACGTCTTGTGAGTTCTTGCTTAGGTTTTTAGGCTTTGATGCTTATTGATTAAGTACTCATTCATAACTCAAAGCGTTGTTATTCAAGGATTGAGAAAATCTTAGCTGCAGTTAGGTAAGGTGTTCTTCACACAAAGACTTGGAGGTCTTGGGATAAAGAGCGATACCTTGGCTGGGGCCGAATCGCGTAAGAAAGGTTTTCTTGGGAGACAGTTTTGGGAAAGGTCAAACCAAGGGTGACGAAGTTCTTTGGGTTCCAAGAATTGAGCGTCTGAGTCTTGTATTCGGAAGCGTGTATGTAACGTACATTGTGTTCTAAAGTGAAGAAGGAAAATCTCCCAAATCAGAGGGGAGGACTGGATGTAGTTTTGCAGTGGAGAAGAAAACGAATCAGGATAAAATCCCTGCGCAATCTTTTCTATCATTTTCTCTTCTATATTTCAAGATGTTTTAATGCGTGTTTGGAGCTAATATTTTTCATACTCTTTCCTTGCTATGTTCTTGTTAATCTTGCACAAAAGTATTTGTTGTATATATCATGCAAGTTGTTGTTCTGATCATTCTGGTTCTGTTTAGATTTAATCGATTAAGTCCACTGGTTAATCGATTAACTGGGCATTTTTCAGCAATTGTGTAAAAACTAGAAAAGTGGAACTTGAGCTCCACCACACCTATTAAACCCCCCTTCTAGGTGTTCCTAGGTCACTGATACCTAACAAGAAAGTGTAGATGCTAATGGGCACCTTGCAGTTCCACCACCAACAATGATGTAGTCGTAGTAATCCTCTAATGAGATCAACTTGCATTTGATACCAATTTGTCCTCTGTTGAAAGCGTAAGGTCGGTGTTTAATTTAGTTGAGAGTTTTCTTCTCTCAACAAATCGTCCGAACAGCAGTGTCAATTTGTTGAAAGATTAATGCTCTCATTTTCGTTATGTTCCTTTTATAAGTAAGAGAACTCGGTTTTATTCTTTGTTCGCCATCTCGGCTTTGTTGAAATAAATTACAACGTCGGTATAATGGTTTCAAGAATATTCCAGTTATAACTTATTTTCTTAATAATCATGTGAATAAGTCATTCCTTCTTTGCCATATCTCGGCTTTGTTAGAATAAATTCTAACGCCGGTATAATGGTATCGAAGCAATTACCTATTACATAATTATTAAGTACCTTGGAATACCATCTCGATTTTGTGGAATAAATTCTCACATCGATTTAATGGTATTCTAATATATAAAAGTGATGAATAGTTAGTTGTTAGATACAAATAAATAAATAAATAAATAAAGGACAAAAGAATAATAAATTTAGTGACATTTTATTTATTTACTCCCTTTCAGGTTTATTTTATTAACAACCCAAACTTCTTCCTTAAGGAAGGTTGGTATTAAAGAATAAATAAAATGCGAAAAGTAAATAAAAATAAAGAAACGTTAGTAGGTTAGTTTCATCACTTTTTTATATTAAAAGGTGTTTTCAACAAATAAATTTATTGATAACACTTTACTATTTTACAATTTACACCTCTTTCAAGATTCAATTGTAGTATAATATA
>NW_017727304.1:0-21893 GCF_001865875.1 Lupinus angustifolius | reverse complement strand
ATTGATTTTTGTATCTCATTTGCCTTCTTCTTTTCCCCTCTTGAATTCTAACTAAAAATTACACAAACTTGTTGATTTTTGTATCTCATTTGCCTTCTCCTTTTCTCGTCTTGAATTCTAACTAAAAATTACAAAAACTTACTTGAAAATGAAAATTCTAAACTAAGAAATGAAGAAAGAATTCCTAAATGAGAGAATTCTGGCCTTCAAGTATTTTTGAGAGAATTTTATGAAGAAATGGTATGTTCCAATCTGTTTTGCTCGAAGGAATTGACCTCATATTTATAGGCCTCATGCCAGACCGTTGAGCTGCTAAGCTGGATCGCTCAACATCTGACCAAACCCTTCAACATGGGTTTGGTCCCTTGACCAAGTAGCTTAGTCACCTCCTTGTGCATGACTCATCAAAGCTAGTTGTGGGCTACGAGACCAGCTATTGTGAGCTACTTCTGAAAAGCCTATGGTGGGCTACTTGAGGTGAGGTCATGGATGACTTCATGGTTTGCTTGATGGTTAAGTCAAGTCTGGTAAGCACCGCCCAACGCACCTGCTTCACCGCTGAGCTGCTTGTTCAGCAGCTTCTGACCGTGTTGACTGGGACGTGGCATGGTGCTTGCTGATCTGGCCAGGAGTCTGGTTATCCGCTGAGCTGCTTGGTTGGACCACTGAGTAGCTTGTTCAGCAGCTTGGTCTTATGCCAAGCTCGTGTCTGACCGTGTCAAGCATATTTCTGACCATGCCAGGCCTAGTCTGCTGCTAGGCTGAGCAGCTAAGCAGACCCGCTCAGCTGCCTGGTTGAGCAATTTGGTCCAAGGTAGGCAGGTGTCCAGGTCAGCTCAGCGGGGCTTGTTCCACGCTTAGCTGCCTGGTTGAGCATCTTGGTTTTCTTGACTTTTGTTGCTTTTTGACCATGAATCTTTTCTCTTCTTTTCTTCATTTTATTTCCTACAAAATACATAAAAAGGCAATACAAACACAAATATACCAAATTGTGATATTTTATACAAAAAGTATTGTTTTAAGTTGGTTTTTCTCAATTATGCTTAAGATAAGTGCCATAAAAATGTATGATTTTTAGGTATGTTTGACACTTATCATCCCCATTAGATAAATTCTTCAAATCACCATAATTCTCTATCTTTGCATCTTCCCCGTGACATTGCAATCTTGACTTTTCATCCACAAAATTTATTGGATCATGGAAGAGAAAGATAATAATATTTTAGAGAATGCGCAGTGGTAACCAAAGCCTTCAAGATGAAGGCTCTGATACCATATTGTGAAAATAATGCGGAAGTATAGAATGAATATTGTGAATTTTCTCATTATTTGATCAAGACATAAGACCTTATTTATAGTACATAAATAAGTAATAAACTTACCTAAACAAACTAATTAACAAACTAATAAAACACATGTGTAAAAAGTGTAAAATATGTAAAATGTGGTAGCTTTGCTCATCGATACTGAATACTGACCGTATTTGAAAGTAATTTTGTTTTGCAGTCTTAAGTCTTAACCGAATGAGGGTTGAACCGTTTTGAACTAGAGAAATTTTGATCCGAACATGTTAAACCTGGTTAAACCGAAATAAACGGGAAGTAAACTCCACAGTTAACTTAAAATTTAAGAATGAAACACTACTCTAATATTTTGTTTTACTTCGGCACAAAAAATATAAAAATGTTACTTTAATATAGTTATACATAATTATTAATTACATAAGAATTTACATTTATATATAATTATATATTTATAGATAGAAATTATTAATATTGGTTTCCACTATGACGAATTGTCAGAAGTTAATACCTTCCAAATCCCTCCAAAGATAGACTAATAAAAAAGGAGTTAGCTCATCATATAATCATTGATTATCCTGCCCACATAATAAACTATCGCATGCACCATCACAAAGTTACCTTTTTGATCACTTGATATTCATGTTTACGGTTTGTACCTTATAATTCATAATTAACTGAAATAATTAAAAATTGGAAAAAAATTTAATTTTATACGATTTTAAAATGGATTTTATACCTAAAAGGAAGAATGAGAAATAAATGTAAAATAAAACTCATGAGAAGATTCATTGTATACAGTTAAAAATTGTATTATTTGTACAACTAATTTTAAATATTGTATTTAATACGGTATGTATTCAATTCTCTTCTTTACTTTTTACTTTTTTTTTTAACCGCACATTTAAAAAATATATAAAAAACAAGCATGATGTTTCCATCTAGCCACATATATCATTTTTCGAAGTAAGGATGTCAAAAAGCTTAAATCTATAGGTTTTTAAAAAAAAATACTTGCAACAAATACTCGTAATAATAACTTATTCGTGAGAATGAGTTTTACGATTCCAGTCTTATAGGTTTTTCAATATTTATGAATGTATTTTTTAATTAAATATTTTATATATTATACTTTATTAATGTTATTTTAAGATTATATATTAACTTTATCATTATTTGATAATAAATTTTAGTGAATGAACTATAATCATAAATTTATCATACACATATCTTATTATTCATATAAAATTTATTTTCATATATTAATTATCACAAAATATTTAAATAAAATTGAAAATCATTTGGGTATCCACATATATACCTATCCACACAGGTATCCACAAATAGTGAAATATGAACATGATTAAACACTATTTGTGCTCGCTAATCCATGTTGCCATCCCTATCCCAGAGGTAAGAGTGAAAACAAGTAAGTATTAACTTTAACTTACATAGACGAATCTATATAATATAATATAAGAGCCACTATGTGTTTGGTTGACCCGCTAAAATACTTGCAATGAGTATAGATAAAATAGCTTATGGGTAGAAAAAATATCATAATATCCGTTACGCGGGCACACTATTTATAAATTTATTTTTTAATTAAATAATTTATGTATATTACACTTTTTTATTATTTTTAATTTTATATTATCTATTTTATTATTATTTTATAACGAAATTTAGTAATTGAAATATAATGATAAACTTAACATGTACATAAATTTTATTATCCATGTAATAATAGTTAATATATATATATTAATTAATAAAAAATATATAATTATATACTTAAACTTAAAAATCCATTGAATACCGCAGATATCTGCTACTCATAAATAGTATGGGTATGGCTATTAGAAAACCACTATCTATGCGCATTCCATTCTATTGTCATTTCTAAGTTTAACATGTTTAAAAATGTTAGTATATTTTAAATAGAGATTATGCTCTAAGGCCTTTAAATAGGTAAAAATATTTCACTTTAAATAGACTAAGAAATATGCTTTTAATTATATTCATCTAACACTAAAATTAAATTAAATTTTTGTGTATATTTTTTAAACATGGATTTTATATATAATTATATTAGTTATATTAAAATAGTACAATATAAATAATATTATTATATAATATAATTAAAGATAATAAAATATCTCACATTATAAAGAGATAAATTATATCTTATCTACCTATAATATGGTTGCATAGGAATGGCAATAAGACAAAACAAACATGAGTATTGCTTTTCCATACTCATACCTGCACAATTTACGAGTACCGCACAAGTAGCAGATATTCGTGGTACCCAATGAATATTTAAGTTTATATATATATTTTTTTAATAAAAATAATAAATTTATAAATATGTGGGTTCCTACGGAACTGATATTAAGATATTTGTTTTCACCATAAGTTATTTTTGCGGGTACCTATTAGGAATATTTTTTAGGATAACCATGAGACAAATATTTTTGTCATCCCATACCTATACTTGTAGCAGATATTCATGGATACCCAACGAGTATTTAAATTTATATATGTATATATATTTTATAATAATCCATATATTTATATAAAACAATGATTACATGAATAATAAAATTTATATACAAGATAAATTTATAATTATATTTTAATAACTAAGTTTCATGATAAAATAATAATATAAATATAAAATTATAAAATGTGTAATATACATAATTATTTAATAAAAAATTATAAATACACGGGTTGGTAGGATTATGTATTATGATAATTGTTTCCAATCATAAGCTATTTTTACGGGTACCTATTATGGATATTTTAGCGGGTATCCATGAGACAATATTTTTATCAATCTTATATTGACATGTTAGCAACATTTTAATGAAAGAACATATATATATTATTTAATGAAAAACAAATATGACATATGTCATATTTTTAGTGGACTGAAGATATAACTTATCTTTTAATATAAGATATAAATTTTTCTGATAATTAAATAGGTTGATGTCATAGACTTAATATACATTTTAGATGACCTAAAGTCTGATATGATAAGGTAAATATATTTTTTAAAAGATAAGTCTCATTTTATTACGAAAAAAGTATGGTCTGATGTGACCGATTATAGGTTTGTAATAAACGACCTAACATGTTTCCAGTTTAACTAAAGGTAATTATACTCGATCAATTAATATTGATAGTATAATGAGATTAACTCTCCCAATAAAAAATTTCATTATACGCGTAAATCTCGAACCCGAATATAAAATGAATTTTATTTGGAAATACCCATTGATTTTAAAATCTTACTATTCCTTTCTCATAAAAAAACATCATTTCATTAAATTTCCCCCCTTTTCTTAATAAACAATACCTTTCAAACACCAACTCAACCATTCGTGAGTTAAAAACTAACCAAGGTTAATGCACTCACCTATATAAATATATGGTAAGAATTGAAACAACTCTTTAATGTAATAAATCCCTCATCTCCATTATTTGAACCTCATCAAAATACATCTCTCATAAATTCCCAAAAAAAAACAAGAGGCAAAAAAATATAAAAAGAGTTATGAGAAAATATAATTCGTAGAGGGTCAAGAAGGTCATCACAATTCACAACTCATTAAAGGGGTCCATTGAAAACCCTTCCCCTTCTCTAATTTTTCTTCTCTCTAAAATCTGGTACATTTGTCTTACCTAATTTTTATTTATTTATTCATTCTTATTTCTCTTTACTACTATTTATTTTTCCAATGAAAATTGAGATTTTGAAGAAGAGGGTCGGCGTTTGTTCAAAACTTGAATTTCACCCCCGTCTACTTCTCTCTCTCTCTTCAATATTATAGAGAGAGAGAAAGCGCGGGAAACACAAAGGGTGGCATAGCGAGCAATCTCTCTCAGCTAAAACAAAATTTTTAAACCCTAACTACTATATCACTTTCTCAATTTTCCCGCCAAACTCAATTTTCAGACCTCAATCGGCTCAAGTTCCGATTTCCATAACCAGTTTTTCCCCAAAAAAATCGATTTTTTAATTTTATATTGCAAAAACGAGAAAAAAGTGGTTGATTTGGAGTGTGATTATTTGTTGTTTCTAGGGTTTGAATCGGGAATCAATGGCAGGGCATGGTGACGGTGTTCTTGTAGAAGGCGGTGGTGGTTGCGGTGTGGTTAAAGCGTCGTACTACGAGATTCGGCATCGTTTCGAGGGGTTACTTTGCAAGTTGTGGCGTGAGATCTGTGTTTGTTCTCTACCGGTTCCGCCCATGCTTGGTAATGGTATTAATGTTGATTTGTATAAGCTGTTCATAGTGGTGAGGGGGAGAGGTGGATACGATGTCGTTTGTGATAGTAAGTTGTGGGATTTGGTTGCGGAGGAGTGTGGGTTGGGTTTGAGTGTGGGTTCGTCGGTTAAATTGGTTTATAGGAAGTATTTGAGTGCGTTGGATGCATGGTCGAAGAAGGTTGCTGATAGTCAGGTGGCTGAGTGTGGGTCGGTGGATGATAGGGATGAGTTCGAGAAGCGGTTGATGGAGTTACAGGATGAGGTTAAAGGGTTGATGTTGGATTATGCAGAGAACGAGGGTGGTGGGAAGTTGTGTGTGAAGAAAGGAGTTCGAAATGGAGGGAATAGTAGCCCGGAAATAATGGACTTTGTGATGAATGACTATGTTGATGGAAACTTTGGTAATGATGCAATGGAAATAATCAGAGAGGTTGTTGATGGAGGGAAAGTGTTTGAGAAACTAGGGTTGGGGGTTGATTTGTCTGATGCCGAGAATAGTGGTTATAGCGTGGTGGGATTGGTGAGTGGAAGTGAGAAGAGTGACGCCAATAATGACAGTGGATTGGATTTGGATGCATCTGGTGTTGGAGACAGCTCTGGTCGTAAGAGGAAGAGAGAGTCTATGTCGGGTTTGCTTAGATGGGTTTCCACCATTGCTAAGAATCCTGCCGACCCTGCTATTGGCTTATTACCTGATAAGTTGAAATGGAAGTCTTCAAGCAATCATGAGATCTGGAAGCAGGTTTTGTCCTTACGGGAAGCTGTATTTTTCAAAAGAAGTTTTGATTCAAGCATTGAACAACAAAATTGGCAGGTAATAAAAAAATTATATGCTATTAAGTGTAGTCTGCTAACCTGAAATTTCTTATTTATAGCCTGTGCTGCTGCCGCATACATAAAAATTGTCTCAACAAATATCTTTTTTTATAGCCTTTGCACATTTTTCATTTTGTTTATCTGGTCTGCAATTAAACTTATTTGCTCACTTACATGACACTTGTTTTTATTCCTTTTTAAGTGTATTTCTTGGGGAATTTGTCGTGTTTATGCGCAATTGTTACTCTGGATTTCCATTACCTTCTGATCCTCAACTTTTATCGGCCACTTTCTTTGTTTCACTCCCTGAAAAGTGAAAAGAAATTTTGTTTGGTAAAGTAATTAATGATATATTGTTTTTGTGTGTGAGTTACTAAGAGAAAGTATCATTTATTTCTAAGTAATTATAGATGTATAGCTAGAAAGAGGAGTTGATTACTTTCTTATGTGACACAGGGAGTCATTTTTCTTGCTTCAAGAAAAAGAACTCTCAAGCATGTTTCTAAGAAGAGCATCATTCACATTATTTACTTTCCTTACTATTAAAGCACATCATGCTTTTCCCATTAAAGGTGGCAAGGCAAACAACCAGCTATTATCATTTATCAGCCCTTGTTTTTTTGGAAGTATGGAATGCATTAGATGGGTTTTTGATTCATTTACCCCAAATTGTAGATTAAATTATGATCAGGCTGCTAGATGTTATTAGTTAATCTAATAAGTTTAAGTTCTGAGATTAATTACCATATTGGATTCTCACTTGTTATTAGTTACTGTCTTGTTATTAGATGGGGTGCGGGTGGATTTGTTTTTGCAAAACACCATTCACAATCAGCTTTACAATTGGGTTTTGAATGCTTCTGCCTTTTTTAGTGTTTCGGCTGCCATGGCCATATAGACATGGCAGGTAATGTGGGTGTTACCCAAAACCTAACATAAGTTATTCACTCTCTTTCAATTTCTCTCCAATTTCCGTGCTCTATCGATTTTTTGTCTTTCTCATTCATGGCCTCTCTTTATGGCGACACAAAGCTCTGGCAACAACCAATTTGGCTCAACCACCTCCATTCTTCATTTCCTATGTTTTCTGCTTTGTTTTAATTTTTTTCTTGTTCTATCCTGCCTATGTGGCTTTTTTATTTGTTGCAACTTATTTATTGATATCCCAGAGTATAATTTTATTTATCCTAAATCTGATATTCACGCAACTTAATTTATTTGTTGCTTGTTGCAATGCTGCTACTGATATCCTAATTTTTTTAAATATTCTTTATGTATACATTTTATTTTCCAACCAACATGTGCTTTCCCCTATTTATTTGCAACACAATCCACCACATTGTATGGCGTATTTTTGGCAAACCACCATGGACCATCATCTGTCATTGATAACACCTTGTTAGGTAATATTGGCGATATAGAGTGCTATTGTGGTTTTGCAGAGAGGATTTGGGGGTCGTCGTGATGCTATTTTCCCACTGCCTCGCGGTTCTACACCGCAATTGGAGTAACCCATGATAGGGTTTGGCTGTGAGGACAAGCGGAAATCTGATTCAAGCTGCTTCAATTTTGCAACTTGGAAATCAGATTTGGCACTTTAAAGTCAGATATATCGTGACCATAAATAAAAGCGTGAAAACCCTCATTTTGTTTAGTTGTGAAATTCCCATTTTGCATCTTTCTTTTTAGCCGTTTCCCTTTTTGAATGGTGTGTTAAATCATTTCTCACCTGTCTAAGGGCATTTTAGTCACTGTATCTTTTTATTTGAGTCACAACCCATTTTGCATTAACCCATCTTTGACAAGTACCACAAAAAACAAAGGAAATAATAATGTGGTAAGACATTTTTATCCTTTTATATACACTATAATAACACTTTTGTCATTAGAAATACGTATAAAATCATGCACTTGCCTCTCCATTAATGGAGAGGATCCTTGTTCACTTAACCTCCCTGCCCTTTGCTTTGTGCCTACTTATAGCTACATGTAACCAATGCTAAAATACTGTCAGCGCACCATTTTTCCATGTTGAATTTGGCCATTTTATGGCGACCCACTTGTATTTCGACAACTGCGATTTTTGGTGCTCTTCACAGCCATTGTTTGCATGGTTCCTTTTCCACGTCTCTACTTTACTCTTTTCTCAAATCAATTTTTTAAATTTTTCGTTGTCTCTTTGTGTGCAATATATGACTACCATCTTTTTTTGGCATTGTCTTCCTTCATTATTTGGTTAGTTATGCCTTCGATTGATTGGGATTGTTATTTCCATGTTCAGGCGACCATTGACAATGAAGGATGAACATGTCTTTAATTTTAAATAACTATTTATCTCTGATCATTTTGTGTGTATAGTGTAAATTATTATTATTGATCCCCGAATCTTCCCTATAGCATTTTTGGGGTTGGCAGCTCCACTCGGCTATGCTATCCAAACTTAACCACTTGGGGTAGCATTAGTTAACATCTATAGATAAGTTCTTAAATAGAAAATTGCATGTTTTTAGTTCTTAAACTGGTGAATTAACTTGTATAATGTTTACTGTTTGAACTGATTTTGTTGTTTTTTAGGGGAAACCTTAATGAATATATCGGCACGTGAGGAATTCTATCTTAATTAATATTTTGATAGTAATTAATTGTTATTTGTTAGTTTATTTTGTATATTTACATGTTGGTAATGGATATTGTTCTCTATTGTTGAACACTTGAAGTTAAAAAAATTGTAATGTTTAAACTTGTATAATGTTTACTTCTTAATGTTATGAACTTTTCAATATTTCATTTATTTGTTAATTGAACTTAAATATGTGGTCATATCGTGTATTATGAATATATTATTAGTATATTGTGAGAATGATTGATTGTTATTTGTTACTTTATTTTGTATATCTACATTTTGGTATTGGATATTGTTGTCTATTGCTGAACACTTGAACCTAAATATATTTTTATGATTAAACTTGTATCATATGTATTTCTTAATATTATGAATTTATGAATGTTTCATTTATTGTTAATTGGGTTTGAATATATCATCAAATTGTCTATTATGAATGTGTATTATTTAACTAGTATATTAGTTTATTGCTCTACTATTGAATATATTATTTTACTTCAATTTTTAAAACATTGCTAAGGCCCTCTTTTCCCCATAAAGCCAGATTTTCATACTATAATCCGGTTTGCTGATTATTTCAAAATTTAACTGGAAATACTTTTTTCTTTAATAAAAAGTTGTTTTCATACTTTCACAAACAAGCTCTTGTATATTTCATTAAAACAAAATTGCAAAACTCCATGTGGTATATCACATTAAAGCAAAGCCTTCTTACATTTTGTAGAATCAAAGGATGAACTCTTTCATGTATGATGATAATTGTGGGGGAAGTTACAACCTTACAGCAGCTGCACAAAGCTCCTCAATTTCATCTACAGGGAGCAGAGATTTGGACCGAACACCAAGTCCTCATCCTAGAGATCGTACTGAGAAGCAGGTTGTCGATTCTATCATTGATGGATGTCCTGCAGTGCGCATACCCGTCGGTTCAAATCACCAAGCTGAAGTACCAAAATGGACAGGCTTAACTCCTAAAAGTGATTCTAAGTGGTTGGGGACCCAAATATGGCCATCACAAAAAGGAAATTCAAGACATCTTATCGAAAGGGGCCCCATAGGAAAGGGAAGACAAGATTCCTGTGGTTGCTCAGTTGCAGGTTCTGTTGAGTGTGTAAGGTTCCACATTGGTGAGAAAAGGGCGAAACTTAAGCTGGAATTAGGTGCCGCTTTTTATCTATGGAATTCTGATAAGATAGGTGAAGAAGTTAGGCACTTGTGGACAAATGAAGAAGAGAAGAGATTCAAGGATGTGGTGGGGCCAAACCCTCTGCCAGAGGGATATTATTTTTGGGATCACATTTTTAGATCCTTTCCTAAAAAGACCAGGGAAGATTTAGTTTGCTACTACTTCAACGTCTTTGTTTTGCAGCGGAGAGCATATCAGAATAGGCAAACTCCTGATGAAATTGATAGTGATGACGATGAAGCAGAAGAAGGACTGAGGAATGTTTTTGGATATCGGACACAGAATTCACACTGTTCCATCTTAACCCCGAAAAAGGCAGCAAAAACGAAGAGCAAATAGCTAGTGAACATTTGTCAAAATAAGAGCTTCGTCGAGAATGTAAAAGTTAGAGAAATTTGGGGTCTTCATAGTGCCAATTCTCAGTTTCGACAAATCTTTCTCTAGTTTAGAATACAAATCGTCATTGCTTTTGAGGAGTTAAAGACTGGAACTTAAGAGGTAGATTTGCTTGCGGGTTTATTCCGGACAGATTATTAATCATCTCTGGTGGTGGAAGCAACAAACTATGAAAAATTGAATAGCATAAAAGTTGGAATTTAGTTTTACATGCTTCCGATTTTGAAATGTGCATTCTGTCTGTCCAGTGTTATATAGTAGCCACAGGTAATATTAGCAGCACATTTTTTACTTGGTTTTAACTTCAAGGGTTACTTAGAAACAGAAAGCCTTAGGGGTATAGAACAACATTTTATTGTAGAGGATCGTGATCGAATACATCCAAATACATTTCAAATTGTAGTTTTTCTATGTGATGGGAGTTTTTGTTTTGATATTTCTCATTTGTATATGAATATTGTTTTGGCTCATACGTTTAGGGGGCCATATTTGTTGTCTCACTTTTTGTACCATTCCATGTACTATCAACTTTGATTGGTTGAAAAAATATATTTTAAGTTAATATTGTAATTATTAATATTTTTCTAACCACTCACGCCTACAGATGATAAAACGGGTCGGGCATGCCTACGTTATCTTAACGGACAAAAATTGCACGCCCTACCTATTTTAAAACAAGCTAACGGGCATGTGGGTAACCTGTGAGCATTTATAAATAAAAAGAAAATAAAAATCATACAATATAATAGAAAGGAATTAAATAAGGTACTTGAAGATAATTTTTTTTTAAACTTTGATATTTTATATGTAATTGAATAAATTATATCATAATACAAATTTTTTGAGACGTTAAATAACATTATATCATACATTATTTGAATTTTTTATACTTTCTCTTAGAACATGTCCGCGAGCCGTCTGCATATACCATCAACTTTGATTGATTGAAAAAAAAATATTTGAAGTTAAAATTGTAATTATATAATATTTTTTTGGTCATTCACACTTAGAGATGACAAATCAGGTCGTCCGACCTATTTTACTCGTGCACACAAATGCCTGCAAAATTTAAGTGGGCGCGGGCATGCCCGCATTGTCTTAGCGGACAAAAATTGCATGCTCTGTCTGTTTTAAAACGAGCTAACAGACATGTTGGTGACTTGCGAACATTTATAAATAAATAAAAAATAAAAATCATACAATACAATAAAAAAGAATTAAATAAGGTACTTGAAGATATATATTTTTTTAAACTTTGATATTTTATATAAAATTGAAGAAATTATATCACAATACAATTTTTTGGAGATATTAAATCACATTATATCATACATTATTTGAATTTTTTATATTTTTTCTCTTAGAACATGTCTGCGAGCCGCTTACATTGCCCAATAGAAATGCTTGCAAGCATTGCGCACAAAGGCATGGCGAAACAGACAAATAGATAAAATTTATATGTCCTGCTCACAAAAAATTTGTGGGCTACGCGGGTCGACCCCAGACTTTGCTCGGTTTGTCATCTATAATCACACCTAGCACATAGAGTGACACAAAGTTATGAGATAGCAAATGTGCTCCTTGCGTTTAGTTATCATTAATTTTCTTAAGCTAATTGTTCTTCCGCTTTGTTTTTTGGGTGGAAATCTTCTGTCCCAAAAAGTGTATTACTCAATGTGTCACTGCTTGTAATTGGTCATAAAAATACTTAATTATTAACTTTTTAACTTAAATATGATTTTTCAACTAATTATAAAAAGTGACACATTTTGATGGTACAACATATATACTCCCTGATTTTTCATACATATCATCCAAAAGGAATCTCATGGTATGCCTTGATCTTGGGTAGAAGGAAGGTGGTCTTGAGGAATGTTTCACACTCTTGAGAATCTAATATTTTCAAAGAGAATTTAACACTCCCACATTCTTCACAATTTTAGCTTGAGACAGTAATTTTTTTATCTCATTCATTTAAGTGTCTTTCGGTCAATTATAAAAGATAATGAGTAAATTGACGAAAGTATAAACTATATGATATATAATGTTATATAAAACTAAATGTTAATCAGTAAAATGTCAACTAAATAATGAACTTCAAGTATCAAAGATGAGAATGTTGCGTGAAATAAGTACATATTAAATAAACTAGATTAGAAATAAATGCTTTGATGAAAAATTTGGAGTAGAGTTTACATTGAGGTGCCATACATTTTTGTGGGTGAGATCTTAACAAAGATTAACATGTTACTCTTGTAGCAACTATTATTCGTACATGACCCTTTAATTCTAGATTGCTAAGGAAATTGAGAAGGAACGGAGTTCATAAGATCAAGAATGATATTATTTATTAATTGATAGTATTATATTCCAATTCTTTCGTGATACATCCTAAGGAAAAATGGAAGAATTGGCATGGTACTTTTATTGAAAAATCAATTTGACGTATTTAGTACATTTTGTACATTTGAGTACATTAATCTAGACCATTGAATATGATAAATGATTGAAATCATTATATTATAATTAATAAACCAACATTAAAATTTAGTTATGATTCCATCTCAAATTCTATAGGATCAAGCACACAAAACTGGGAAAGACAAATTTATCAATCCTGGACCTTAAGGCATAAAGAGAACTAAGTTAAATGTTCTCTCTATGCTTTGATATGTTAGTAATGGAAGAAAAGATAGTTAATAAAATGTCTAGATTCGAAAGGAATAAATTCAACCTTTTTTTTTGAAAGGTCTCGATAAATGTGGGGAAAAGATAAAATTGAATATCATATTGATTCTCTAAAGATGTAATGATTGTCAAGTCAGTCCTCATGAAATTATTCTCTTGAAAATAAAAATGACTGCCACATACAAATTTTGTCCATAAAAGATTCACATAACAAATAACTTCATGACCAATACAATTGTCATTTTAAATATTTTAGGACTTATTTGGTGGCCATCGTATATTTGGATGACCAAATAGAATGTAATGCTTGGAAATAATTATGCCCTTCCTAATCCTCTCATATGAAGAATGCATTCTTACTCGTATCTAATAAGAGTGAATTCTCTAACATTATTGTTTTGAACTCGACTTATGTATGGAAGTTATCCATTAGGATATATATAATAAGTGGTAAAGAGGTGATACTAAAGTGTCAAACCTTCCCAATGGTGAGCTCTTCAAAAAATTAGTTTATTATCCTTGAAGAATACATAATTTTATTGACCTATTTTTATATACTAAAAAAATATTGAAAAAAATGAATGACCTTGGTAATATTTGTGATTTAATTGAATCAAATAATTATTTTTACATATTTATGGATTATTTTTATTTTATTTTATGAAGTGACCAATGAATTTTCTCCAAATTTTAAAGTTGAATGAAATATTCTTACCATACAAAAGATTTTTTAAATATTTGTTGTGACTTTGTAAAATTAATAAAATAATTTTATCACAAAAAATACATTTTTAACTATTTAGATGTCTCAGAATAAATTTTATCATCTTTGACAATTGGGTTCCTAATCATTAGCTATAAAACATTTGGTTGCGGTCCATTTTATTTTTATTTAATTCATATTTAAAAAATTTATTTAATAAAAATCTTTGGTTATTAGCATTTTTTTACTATTATAAATAGCAATAAAAACAAAAAGAAATAAAAATGGAAAAATATCATGATAATCAAAAGGAGGAATCGATAAAAATAAAAAGTTATGGAAAGAAAAGCAAAAAACTTCAAAATTAGTATTGACACTTCCAAATATATACATCATCATTATGTCAAGTGTCAAACGTGGTTTCGTTATATAGGTCAGTCGCTAGACGAGTTGCTTCAATTTTCCATGGTGGGCCAAATATCATCATCTCACAATAATTTGCAACACTCTCTATCGTCTAGTGTGCATTTGTCGCAAATTGCAATAGTTTGCATGTTCCACCATCAATTTAAGAGTATCCAACGCGACCTTAACACATGTTTATATGTATGCTTTCAACAATGTAATTGCTGCTATATTTATAGCTTTCTATGTTGGCTCGTTTGTCATGTGGATATGGTTTTAGGTTAGTTCCTATCCTTTTAGTCTATTTTTATTTAATTTATTTCTTTTCTCTTTCTTTCTTTTATATTATTATTTAAATAGTTATTACTAATTAAGTGGTTTATTTTTCTAAGTAAGTAGTAATGATAATAGATATTTTCTTTATATAATTAAAAATAAAATATTTTAAAGTATTTTAAATATATTATTTTAAAAGATTAAGATGAAGGTCGTCACTAGTGTGACATCTTACACCCAAAACAGGTTGAGAAGCGCTCACAATCACTATTAGTGTGTCTTCAATCTCCCTTGAAAAAAAAGACAATAAAATATAATGTTATATCTTTTCTCTTAATCATATTAACTTATTATCCAAAAAATGTTGTATTGATTAAATTAAAGATAATTAATTAAAAATTATTTTGGCAATTTAATAGTAAGATAATGACCCATGTCGTATCTTATTTTATGCTTCAGCTTCTGAAGCAATCAGAATCATTAGCATCTCTCTACCATATCTATTTAAAGCGATCATAGTAATTAATATTGTCTCTACCATCTTCTGAACTATGGAAGGATGTCGATGATCCATGTCTTATCTATCGAACCTCAATCAATAAAAATCAAACCAACCTATTAATTATTTTTCTAAAAAACATTCTACCAAAAACTCTACAGTGTTTATTTGCTCATTGTAGTGGTGAGCATGGATCAGGTAAGGCTTGTCCCTTATCCGATTCTAAATGTTGCAAGGTTATTTTTTGAACCCTTACCTAGATCTGAAGCTAACCCGACCTCAAATATCTACTGAGACAACCTTTGAACTTGAATATGACCCTTGACCTGATTAAATATAATGCATACATCTTTTAGATAAAGTTTTCTCAACATCGTACTTATTATTATGGATATATAATTTGACATATAAAATGATATATGTATATATATTGTTAATCATGTATATGTGATGAAAAAACTAGAGAATCAATGATACTTTTTTGACCAAAGATATGTCATTAATCTATACAATTGAATAGAGACACATACAAATATGATAAGTGAGTGACCATGGGACAGAACAAGACGGGTCATGATTATCCCCTACCCGACCCTAAATGTTGTTTGAATCTAATTTTTGAACCCGAACTCGACCCTAGATTCGATGAGACCCGATCCTATTTGGTCTCAATCATGATCGAGCCAAACTGGTGAGCGAGTAGAGTATAGTCCTGCTTATCCCTAACTCATTGCACCAACAAATACGTTAGAGGAAGATAAACTCTTCTTAGACACTTAATAAAATATATTATTTTTCTTTAATATTAAATATGTAAGTATGGACGGACAAGTAATAATACATTTCTCGATTTGTAAATGATTCTCAAGTTTAAATCTCTAGTTCAATTATCATACATTTCATAATTAGCTATACAAAGAATTTTTTACTTTTTATCCGCAAAAAAATATTGTGTCAACTACTCTAGATCATTTGAAAGGTGTTTGGATTTTATTTTCCCTCTTCCTAAGTCGTGTAAGCGATGGTAATAAAAGATTGAGACACAACTTCAATAAAGTAATTTTTATCTTTTGAGAGATAACTCTACAAGTTAGCATCGTCATATATCATGTGAATACTCTCTTATCTCATTCTCAATTTTCTATTCATTCCCTTCCTCTTATGATCAACAAATATTTAACCAAGTTTATATTGGATGGTTAATTTTATAAATAATTGATTTGAATATTGATGTATTATTCATTTGCAATGAAAAATGAGAGGATTGGCCTCGTAAACAATATTATTTATTAATTAATATTATTACTTTCATATTCCTTGTCAATATCTCCAAATGAAAAATGAAGATTTCACATTGTCACAAACCAATTTTGGATGGAACATTTCTTACATGACTTAGGAGGAGAGAGATATGAATTATATCTCTTTAAAATGATTTGAAGTCGCCACAATATTTTTCCTATTCAAAACATATAAAACTCTCTTATGTGTCCAATTTAGAAAAAAAGCAATTGAACTAGAATTCTAAGCTCAAGAATCAATTATGACAAGATATGGTATTATCATATTGTCCATCCATTATAAAATAGTACCATTGTTAATTGCATGAACAAAATTGTACCCTTTAATTATTAAAATATATTTAATGAGTAAATAATATATATTTTTGGTCTCGCAATAGTTTATTTTACTCCTATGTATACCAATGTGCAATAAAAAAATAAAAAATTCGTAATTCTCGGTTGAAAATTAATTAAAGACTTTTTTTATTCAATTATTTTAATTAATATATGGGGAATTAATAGCGAAATATTTCATTGGTCATGAACCAACTTCCTCCTTTGATAGTAGAAAGGGAAGATATGAGAGAAGTCATGACTCATGAACCTACTATTAAATTCTATTAATTTGATTTAAAATAAATTAAAATAAATTATTTCAAATTAATTAATAAGAATTACCAGAAAAGATAGAGTATTGGTTCTTCCTCCTCTAAAAACATAAAAGATAATATGACACAAATCATAACAGCACTATTAAAATTTCATTAATTATATAATTAAGAGTAGGGTTAGAAATGAACCGAACCAATTCGGTATTCGTTCAAAACTCGATTCGTTATTTAGCTCGATAAATTTGGTTCATGAACCAAATGAGTCGAATTTGAGTTGAGAATTGAACTCGATAAATAAACGAGTCGAACTTGAGTTGGATAAAATTCGACTCATATATATATTTATTTATTTATTTATTTATTTATTTATTTATTTATGTGTATAAATTAATTTTTATGTTTATTATTATCCATACATTATTTTTATATTTACTGTTATTATATTCATAAACCATGTTGTATTTATATATGTAAAACCTTTTATAGTATTTTTTAAAAATGAAATAAATATTTGAGTTGTTTAAATGAACCAACTTGAACTGAGCCGAACTGTTCGCGAACTTTAACCGAGCCGAACTCGAGCTAAAAAAGTAACTCGTATCGAACTCGAGTTGAGTTTCGAACTGAACCAATCCTTACCGAGCTGAGCTCTATTTCGACTCAATTCGGCTCGTTTCCAGTCCTAATTAAGGGCATTACAAAATTATTTCAATTTAATTAGAAAGAAATATATTACACGAGTCATAAACATACTATTAACATTCCATTGTTTCATCAATTATGTACTTAAGATCATTTGAAATAAATTATTTTAATTTAATTAAATGAATCAATAGAAAAAAGACTCATTTGGTCATGCTATATGATTAGATTAGATTTTTCTTGGCTCATTGCATTTTACGCGTCACGTGGGAAATTTAGAATTATCATGGTAGTGGTTTATGCGAGGTTTCTATGCGAAATCAAGTCAAACTAAACTGATAGTCATGGTTGACTCACTATTTAAACCATGATGTATTTTTATAAAATAATTATTTTATTTTATTTTATTTTATTTTATTTTGAACAATTATTAATTATGGTTTTTTTCTTTATCCCAGAAGAGAAACATTGGGCTTCTCCTATCTTCTGAAAAGAAGTTTGCCATTAGTATTTTGTTATGTTTCTTATTTCTTATTTTGATTTCTAAAAACTAATTTATATTTGTTTTTTATCGAAAGACACCACGAGGAGTCTTTTGCTTCACTCGGAGGCAAACAACTTCAAGTGAACAATTTATATATTTCAAAAATGCTACTATGTTATTATTTGTAAACACTTAATTTTGTCAATTTCATACTCACATATGGTATAAACATAAAAAATCAAAATAGAAAAGGTAAAAAATAATGACACGTGTGATCAATTTGATTTAAAAAATAATGTTTTGCAAATTTGATGAAATCAAAATTTATTCAAAAAATTAATTAAGTGTTGCAATTTGAAAATGAGAAAATAAGATCAAATTAAATAAATTTGGTTGAGTTGTGTAATTAAAATAGAGTAATAACAATTAGAATAAATTAAGGAAAACAAATGATATTTTTATTTTTATTTTTATCTCATTTTCGATTTTATATAAATAAAAATAAAAAATAATTTTAAATAAATTATCATAATGATTGGCTCAATAATGGTAAAGTCAAATTTCCTACTCAATTTTCGTTTTATTTTTATATAAAAACTAAAGGTTTTTAAATCACTTATTAATCAACTATTTACACAATGATGGGATATTATTTCAAAAATGAATTCATCCCCTTCATTTTCGTTTTTCTAAATAATAAAAACTTTAAATTACTTAATGGAAATTTTTGTCTCAATAATTGAGGGGTTCCATTTCAACGAAAAAAAACATGTGTTAATTCTCTCTAATTTTTGTTTTTAATAAAATAAGAAAAATTCAAATTAATTTTATGAGCAATTATTTAAGGCATTAATTGGGAAGTCACCCTTTTATTTCAACATGTTGCATAACCCCTATAAATAGAAGGGAAATCACATATATGAAAGGACACCAAAATAAAGAGAAAATTATGTATTGATTCATAATGTAACAAAATTTTATATTATTATTACACAATTTATATTTTTTTAATCATCATTGTCAATTAAATAAAAGTAATACAAATAAATGAATGATGAATGATGTACTGACTGTATATAAATCTTTACACCAACAATACATGTATATTACACTTCCAAATAAAAGGCTAGGAAAGTTCTTAAAATATGTGCCTTCTCTTTCCCATTTTTTGGTTGCCGTATATGGTTTTTAACCCTTGATTTCCATATGATTCCAACTATATCTCTCCCATCTGGTGTGTCCTCGCGTTGTCATGCATAACTATTCATCAAGAAACCTACGTCGAACACATGTTTATCTATTAACATATATCTATGTGTATCTCTTCATATTTGCCTTGTTCTAACCTAGTTCTTAGAAATGTTACCTCCATGAATTGAAGATCTTGATTGTTGAAGGAGAGAATGAGAGAAAGAAGAATGATGAAAAGTTGAAGTAAATGAATTCTTCTATTCAATTGAAAGACTAAAAATACATTGGTTACATTACAAAATATGATGCTACTATATATAGCAGAAAAGAACAACTAATCCTAACTAATTTCTTAACTAATTAGCTAATAAAATAAAGATTACAAGAATATGTAAACTACAAACAGAATCAGTAACAATATTATGTACAATGATATTGCTTGAGACTTAAGTAATTGACAACTGGACAAGGCTTAGAAATGATGATCAACATGCCAAGTTAGTTGAATGAGAAGGCATTCCCAACTGGTATAAGCACAAAGCTTGGTGAAATGAAAGCCTTGAGGAGAAGCTTGAATGGAAGTAGGTGTTGAATTGGTTGCACAATGTTATTAGTGTGTGTGATTGGATTTCCAACTGATGCATAAGGAGTACCATATATAATGCATTTGAGGATTGATGAATTTTGTAACGCCCCGAAAAAAATACTTCTAAAAAACATTGCGGAAAAAAGGGTAAATTGTTTTTTGAATTAGTAACATAAAATTGTTTCCTTTTAAAAACCTTCCTTTTCTGGACATCACTTTAAGTAACTCAAACGCGGAAAACCAACTTATCGTTATCGAATGATAACTTAACCTGATTCACAATTTCCTGAATAACATAATGCATATAATCGGTTAAGTCATAATTAGTTCATACAAACTAGGTAAACAAATGCGGAAACTACATCGCCACTAACATATACAAAATCAAAAAGAAACATAGCCCCCTATCAAAAACAAAAAGGGGACATCGACGAGCCCACAAGCTGGCTCAGAAGATTCCAGGAATGTTGGACCCCTCACTCGGGTTCTCTTCCTCTTCCGAGTCAGATACGAGGTTGATCACCTCCACCGAGCTCTCTACATTTACGAGCTCAACAACCTCGTCCTCCTCTTCCTCCACTTCGTTATGCCATAACCCAGCATCATAATTCGAAGGGGGTGACATTCTCAAAACCGGAGTCTTCTTGCAGGGACCTCCTCCAAGAACCCGGCTCCTTTTGGCCTTACTGGATCACGGAGCACCCAAGCAGTCTGCCCACGTCCTATGACCTTGGGAGGGAACAGCGCCCTCACTCCTGACTGGCGGGTATCGAATTCCATTCTCTGGAGTCCTCAGCCCCCTTGGCGGCAAGGTGAAAGAAGTGTCAATGTAAGTGTCGGGTTGAGGGATCATCATCGATGGCCCGTTGCACACCATGTGCAACGACAGACCGTAGGGGCCTGTGTATATGTATTTGTGCCCGTCACTATCCGATTATCCCATGGGGTACATCATGAAGTGATAACCGCGAATGTGAGTGTTGTTGTTGGCCATCTGCATAATAAATATATACAAAACAAGAACAATACAACAAAGAGAGTAAGACATCTAATAAACATAAATTCATTGACGGCGTGGACTTACTCAAAATATCACACTCAGACATAAAATATATTTTAACATATAGTTCATCATTTATAATTGACATCATGAAGAAATCCATAACTTACCCTTTATTCCAACATTACCAATATATCAAGCAATATAATCAATATTCTACTCATAACCATATCACATGCATAAATTATAATCAACATTATACTCATAATCACATCACATACATAAACATAGGAATACACCATACTTGTAACTCACATGTGGGAATTTACTTCCACAATGATAATGTATGCATGATATGTCATGATCATCCACCTTACACCAATATCCATCCAACATCCTAATCGGAAATAATCGAGAGTACAGGTCCCGTACCAAGCCGTTTTGTACCACCCGAAATAACATATCCTTGCAAGGAATACAAATAGATCGATCGGTTCCCTCAGGAACAGTCCTACCCGGACCTAGGTCGTACAATCCCGAGGTTGTCAGAGAGTGCCTAGTTTGGCATGTGAGAACTGTCCGATCCAATATGGTACCTCCCCAGGAATACAAGGGACTCGTCTCACCCAGACTCTCCCTCAAGACATTGTTGGCGAATCACCGTCCAATCGGTGCCGTCCCTGCTTACATCACGGTGCTCTAAGTCATCCCATCATTTCCTCCCCACTACTTCATGGTCACAATGCAATGCATTCTAAATCAGAGTCAAATGTAAATGTATTAATCAAACACATGATCGGCCCATCCTTAAGCCATCTCCCGACAAGGAATGCTTCTCGTGGGACCCGAAAGTACGTCAACCGTACATGCTCAAGGTAACATCTCAATCACTACCACCCATCACCGAATAATCCTGGACGG
>NW_017727303.1:0-8411 GCF_001865875.1 Lupinus angustifolius | reverse complement strand
AATTTCTCACTATTTCATCTCACATGTTCATGCATTCATTGATGTTTTTGTGAATATTTTGCATTTTGTAAAAACTGTTTTTAACTAAAACATCGTCATTGTATATGAGACTTGTATTAGGGTTTTAGAGTAAGATCTTAATTGTCTGTTTTGTCTAAGTGTTGTAATTGGAAGAAGTGCTTGTAAAATATTATTTCAATTATATTGATGAAAAATCTCTCAAATCAGCCGGGAGGCCTGGATGTAGTTTGCAAGTGGACACGCAAACGAACCAGGATAAAAATCGTGTTGCAGGATTTTTCTTTCTCTCTTTCTCTCTTTAATTGCTTTAATCGTTTACCTTGTATAGTAGTTTTAATTGTGATATTCTGTTTCTGTACTATACTGCTAATACTCTGATAAAATTGCAAGCTCTGTGTATTCATTTCAATATCGGTTAATTGTCGTGCAAGAAACCGAATCTGTTTGAGCTTTTTGTTTTGCTTTAATCGATTAAATAAATTGCGTTAATCGATTATTCCTTTTCTGTTAATCGATTAATCTGGGGTTAATTTTGAATAATTTGTTGTTTTCAAAAAAGCGGAGACTCTGACCGCTACACCTATTCAACCCCCCATTCTAGGTGTATTTTAGCCACTGATACCTAACAACGACCTCAAGTCGGATACTTGCCCAACAAGGCATAAACACAAACAATGCTTTCATACTTTTGTGGAGTCATGCTTCTCATCTAAGCCATGATCTCATTCCACAACCTTTATATCACAATACACCCTACCCGGGTTCATCACATTGTTCACAATATCATCTTATTTCAATCTTTAAATCTCAAATAAACTTAAGCCTTCCTCGCCCAGGCGAAGGTACTATCGCCCAAGCGAGACCTCTTCTCACTCAAGCGAGACATCTCTCGCCCAAGCGAGAGAGTTCCAGAAACTCATTAAAATCCTGGGCTTTCTCGCCCAAGCGAGGCCCTTACTCGCCCAAGCGAGGCTTGCTCGCCCAAGCGAGATTTTGACGTCCGGGCGAGGGAGTTCCAGAACCAAAACTTCCCCTCGCACAGGCGAGAGTTTCTCGCCCAAGCGCCAGGGACTTGGACAGAATACCAATTTTGCCCATTTCGACAACCGAAACACATTTAAACATGGTTTTTCAAACACGTGCACACATAAAAGTCCCCAACAACATTCATAAACAATATTCAACATATTTCAAAAGCATTCAAACATCAAAATCTTAGGTTTCTTAAAATCCAAGTTAACCCCAAAACCTTTGAGATGGTTTAGGAGATATGGGTGTCATATTCGGACACCACTATGTCACGATGTGTTCTCTCTCACCTTAATGAAGCGTGCTTTAACTCGTCAACTAAGGGTGGTTTGGTTTCAAGCGAACACCGAAATCTTCGTAACTACCAAAATAAAAATCTGTTAGTTTCCGATATTTCTAAAATCGTTACTAAAATACTTAAAATCATTTCTCTTTTTCCTCATCGTGGTCGTGCATCCTTTTTCATCGAAAGTTCGTTCAGGATTTCCATTCATTTTTAAAAGTACGGGTTTTAGTAAAACTACATCTTCTGATTTAAGACCTTCTTTGATAATCTTACCACTTTAAAGTAAGTTATTCAAAGTATCATTTAAGAGTTTTATGAGGCATTCATGTACTCATCATTCATGTACTCATAAACCTTAACATCATTTTTAACAAAAGTTTCTATTTTTCCAACTTGTTCCAAGCCATGGTTTAAGGCTAAAACAAATAGAAATACATACCTTCTTATTTTTCCCAAAACACTTCCTAAAGGTTCCTTTGATTTCATCATCATCCCCTTTGGCTAAAACAACCAAATACATGTAATAAAATATTATAACAACTCCATGAACACAAGTTGTTCATGGTTTCAACAAAATATGTTCATAAAACTTGTTCATAGTTTCAAAACACATTTTTCATGAGTTCAAGAACACTCATTTTCGGTTTTGCTTCCAAAATGAGTTAGAAAGTGTTTTAGAAAATTTCAACGGTTGAATATGTTCTTGACATACTCATGAACAACTTACTTAAATCTCATCAACATCCATTGGTTGAATATTGAGAGATCAAGGATTGAAGATGGAAGAAACAATGAGAAATGAGAGGAAAATGAAGAGAGGATTTACCTTCTCTTTGCAAATTTTGAAAATGGGAGAGTGTGAGAGTGAAGTGTGAAGTGTGAAGGTTTAAGGAGAGAAGAAAATCAGATTTCCCTCTGATGATGACAAAATCTCCTAGGGTGGCTAATGATGAGCTCATGAGATATTTGAGAAAGTGGTGTGAGATTTGCTTTATGAAAGTCAAATTTCACATCCCAATGCGAAATGACCACTTCACGGATATGTGCGATAAACATGCCCGAGTATTATCGGCCAATACTCGATCGGGTATTATAAATCGTCCGATTCTAATATCTGATTAGAATTTCGGATTTCGGCATTCAGAGTGAAAAATATTTAGAAAATAGGTATGGGTGTACTTACGGTCTATATTCACTCGAAATGAAATTACGAAACCAACGGTGCAACCAAAATTCAATTCCGAGTTACAGAACCCAAAAACCACTTTTTGAGCTGCATCGGGTGAGATTTGGCCCCGACAGCGGTCCGAAACCGACTGTCTCCGAAAATCATGAAAATTTACCACCAAATTGGAAATAGAATTACAAGACTAAAACTCAACTAGAGTTTCGTCTAATAAAATCTTATAATTCAAAATCGTAAAATTCGCGGTGTTACAAATTCTATGAATTGATTCATCAGGAATGTATTGAACCATAGCCAAGGTTGCTGACTCAAAGTGTTTGGATGATATTTCTATATCTGAAACATCTTCGCCTGCATCTGCAACACCTTCATCTATTGCAACTTCATTCTTTAACATGTCATGAACAAAAATATTAGGATAAGAATTTATTAAGTTTAACATCCCCTATAAGCTAGAATGTGTATGCTACACAACCCAAGCTTGGATGCATTATTGATAAAAAATGTCAGGGGGTTGTGCCTTAGTGAAGATATCAACAATCTGCTGATTACTAGGAATAGGCAGAAAATGCACCACTCCTTCCACCACCTTCTCTCTAATGGTGTGACAATCCATTTCAAAGTGCTTAGTCCTTTCATGAAAAATAAGATTAGCAGTTATGTATAATGCAGATTGGTTGTCACAATACAAAACACATGATTCAATTGCAAATCATCAAAAAGATATATTAACCATTGAGACTCACACCCTACCAGAGCCAAGGCTCTATACTCTGCTTCAACAGAGGATCTAGACACAATTCTTTGTCTCTTGCTTTGTCAAGAGACCAAGGATTCTCTAAGGAGAAAATAGAAACCAATGATTGGCCTTCTTGTATCAATGCAAGAAGCCCAATCAGAGTCACTAAATCATTTTAAACCTATGTCATTCTTAGATGGAAAGAACATGTATTTTCCAGGAGAAATTTTTACATATCTCAATACTCTCAAAGCAGCCTTAAAATGATCAATAGTTGGAGCAGCTAAGAACTCACTTAAATGATGAACAAAAAAATATATGTTTGGCCTAGTATGAGTTAAATAAACCAACCTACCAATCAATCTTCTATAAAAGGTTACATCAGAATATAGGTTACCGTATTTGCTATGATGCTTGGCATTGCTATCCATAGGACTGGAATAGGGCTTGCACCCTAAGAGTCCTGAGTCCTACAACAAGTCCAGAGCATATTTCCTCTAGCACAAGTTTATACCCTCTTTGTTTCTGGCAACTTCAATGCCAAGAAAATACTTTAGTGTACCTAAATCCTTGATGTTGAATTTCTTATCAAGCAGTGCTTTAATGATCTGTATCTCATCAAGATTATTGCTTGCAATCACAAGATCATCCACATATATAAGAATAACAATATAACTATCTTTATTGATCTTAGTAAAAAGAGATTAGTGAGTCTTAGTTTTGGTATAACCAGATTGGATTAGGACATCACTTAGTTTGGCATTCCATTGTCTACTAGCTTGTTTCAATTCATAAAGGGATTTCTCCAATTTGCAAACAAGGCTTTTGTTTGGAATATCAAGGATAGGTGTAACACCGTGAATTTTCTATATATGTTTTATTAATTATTTATTTTATCAACAATTAATTTTAGAAATTAATAAGTATTGATTTCGGCTAAACAATAGTTGAGTGTTAGTCTTGTTTTGTGATTTCCTATTTTTTGGCAAACTTTCGTAATTTTCTGTGACGGAAGGTTTTTGGGCTACTGCCGGACCCGAATTTGGCCCAATAACGTTTTTTTGAGTTCTATAGCTCGGAATCGAATTCCAATTGCTCCATTGGCTTCGAAATATTATTTCAAGTCGAGATAGACATCAAGTTCGTCCAAAACGCATTTCTAAATATTTTTCACTCCGAATTTCGTGTTTCAAAGTTTTAACCGTAAACCGAAATCAGAAGATTTTTAATATCCGACCGAGTATTATCCGACAATACTCGGGCATGGATTAATTGAGAATGTTTCGTCAAAGAAGTCACATCACTTTCATGAGTGAAGCTTGCTTGTCAAACAAGCAAAAGTACAAACCTCTTACACAAAATCCCTTAAATCACTCATCTAGCTCTTCCACAATCCACTTTTTGGAAGAAACCTTTGTATTTACCCACTCCAATATCTGATTTCTTGTCCTTAAAAGCCAACACCTAGCTTAGAGAAAAACCCTTGGCATTTTCAATCTTCTTCACTTTTGAAATTCTAAGAACTTCAAGGTAGTTCTTCATTTTGATTTCTTCATCTCTTAAGATCTAACCATTAGATATTTATGAAATTTTAGTATGATGATTATATGTATGTTATGAACATTTTCAACCGTTGAAATGTTCTAATAATCTTCCTAACTCTATTTATGTTCAAAACTCTAAATATGTGTTTTCTTGAACTTAGAAAGTTATTTTTGAAATCATAAACTCTTTGTGTTCATGAGTTTGTTTTTAGTGTTTAAAAGTATGTATTTTTTTTATGTTAGATAAATGTGATAACTTTGAAATCAAAGGAGCCTTTAAAAGTTTTGAACCATGTAAAGTTTGAAACTTTTCACTTGTTTTTGACTTGAGAAACCATAGTCTTGAACAAGTGTAAAATAGTTGTTTTTCGGATTTAATGCTAGAAATAAATGTTGGTATTTGAATATGGTTAAAGGTGATGGTTTGTATATCAAATGAACCTTTAAGGAGCTTTCTAACCATGTAAAGTTTGGATTTTTCCACTTGTTTTTGGCTTGGAAAACCATGGCCTTGGACAAGTTTAGAATAGTATATTTATAATGTTGGTGTTTGAATGTATTTTAAAGGTGGTGATGACTTTATCATCAAAGGAACCTTTAATGTGTTTAATGATAAGTTGAAAAATCAAAATTTTCCTTGGCATTAGGTCTAAATCATGACCTATATGTGTTTAGGAAAAGTTCAATTTCTAACTTTGAAATCCAAAATGTTTATGGATGAGTTTTTGTAAAACAAAATGTTGTTTTAAAATATTATGAGTTAAAGGTTCGATTAGTAAATGATAATCTTTGACTTCCAAGTTCTAGTAATGATTTAGGATAAAAGATGACTTATAAAAGTCTTGACTTTATAAACTTAAAGAGTTATGAAGTCTTGAATGGTTGATTAGTTATGGTATGAACATTGTTAAGATAAGCTTACTTTAAAGTGATAAGTTTAACTTAAGGAATTTTGATTTAAAAGGTTATTTAAGTATGAGATCAACACTATCAAGAATGTGTGGAAATGACCATGAGAAACTATTTATACAAAATATGACTTGCTTTAAAGTGGTAAGATCAACTTAGAAGATATTGATTTAAAAAGTTTGGACTTTGATTAAGAAACTTACCTTAAAATGGTGAAGTATGGCTTAAAAAGTCTCCATGAAAATATAAATCTATGTGGTGATAAAAGTGTAAATTTTATTAAAAACTTACCTTGAAAACATTGGAAATCGGGATCATGACTTTTGAGGATAAATGATGGTTCAAAAATATGTATGTTGGACCAGATGGATGAAAGTGATTGGGTTCATAAATGAGTTAAACAATGCCTTTACCTTAGGATTATCATGTAAACATTTAATTCACAAATCACTAAATTGTTTTCATGTGTCTAGTTTCGAAGTTGGACAACCAACCCACTCACACGTAAAGAAAATCAAGCACGCAAGAATCTAAGATGAGGTAGAATACATCGTGACAAAGTGGTGTCCGAATATGACACATATATCTCCTAAACTATCTCAAAAGTTTGGAGTTATATTTGTGTATTAAGAAAACCCGTACTTAATCAAATATTTGTGTGCCTATATTAAGTATGGATAATTTCTTAAGTTGTATGCTTAGGATAGATTAAAATATCAAGTACTATAGTAGTTAACCCTGAAGGAATACCACTCGACAAATTAAAACGTGTAGGGATCGAAAACAACATAGACATTCAACCTGATGGCCCTAAAGGGCGAGGGAGTGGTCCTGACCACTGGACCACCCTCGCCTGGGCGAGCCACTCTCACTTGGGCGAGGGCCAGGCAGCATGCTTGGCATGTTCTAGGCGGTTTTGGGCGCCTGAGCGATCATACCTCGCTAGGGCGAGGATGATACAGAGATTTCGACCAGTTTTTGATGGATTTGTCGTATGAGCGACAGCGCCTCGCATGGGCGAGAGCCAGACAGAGAATTGAGTCTGTTTTGATGAGTTCCACGTTTGAGCGAGAGACAAACAATAATTTTGACTATTTCTGATTCTTTGATTGAGTCTGGTGCCCAAATCGACAAACTTATACAAGTACCTTTGTTCTTGCGCCTATTTAGGGCAAGGTTTCAGATAGTGATGTCATGATTAGGGCAATGCCCAAAAAGGGATTACATGATACCATGCAGCCAGGTCGTCTAACTATTAGAGGCTTGGTCATGTGGCCATCCAGGGTAATTCCACAATGGTTCATAGTGGTAAGGATGTTATTCGTCTATTACGTGATGATGTAAAATCGGGTCCCACAAGAAGCATTCCTTTAGGAGATGTCTTAGGTTGGGCCGATCATGTAAAAGAATGATTAAAAGATTTAATCGACTAACATCGGTTAGTGTGCATACTCATTATGGATAATGAATTAGTGAAGAGGAAATTTACGGGAGACGAATGAGCCCCATAATGTTGAGAGAGATGACAATGATGGTGATTCGTCAGCAAAGTATTGAGAGAAAGTCTAGGTGAGACGACTCCCTTGTATTCATGGATGAGGTATTCTGTTGGATTGGACTGTTCTCACATTGCAAACTAGACGATATTTGGCAACCCCTCTTTGCTATTAGGATCGATGAGAGGGATGCCCAGTAAGTGTGTGATAAGAAGACGTCCTAAAATGGACACTTCTTTTAGAACAGATCGATCATTTATCCTTGCGAGGAATATTTTGGTGCATTCAAATCGGATTGTTATGGGACATGTACTCTCGGTTATTTCCAAATAGTTTATTGGGAGGATATTAGTGTAAGGTGTAATACCACGAATTTTACGATTTTGAATTATGAGATTTTATTAATATTTTTATTAATTATATATTCGAAAATGAATTTCTGGGAAATTTTCGGTAAAGAATTAGGCAAAACTCTAGTTGAGTTTTACTCTTGTAATTTTATTTCCTATTTTATGATAAATTTTGGTAATTTTCAGAGACAGCCAGTTCTGGACCACTGTCGGAGACGAAATCCACCCAGTACGGCTCAAAAAGTGGTTTTTGAGTTCCGTAACTCGGAATCGAATTCCGATCTCACCGTTGGCTTCGTAATTTCATTTCAAGTCAAGATAGACCCTGAGCTGGTCCATACCTATTTTATAAATATTTTTCACTCGGAATGTCGAAATCCGAAATTCTAATCGGATATTGATTTATAATATACGATCGAGTATTAGCCGATAATACTCGAGCATGTTTATCGCACGTGTCCGTGAAGTGGTCGTTTCGCATTGGGATGCGAGATTTGCCTTTTCGTAAAGCAAACCTCACATCACTCACCCTAATGTCATAGGAAATCATCATTAGCCACCCTAGGAGATTTTCCATGAGTGCCTAGGGGGAAAATCTGATTTCCTTCTCTCCATAAGCTCCACACTTACACACTCTCTCATTTTCAATTTTGCAAGGAGAAGGTAAATCTCTTTTTCTCTCATTTCTCCTTTCTTCTTCCATCTTCAAACTTTGATCTCTCAACATTCAACCAATGGATGTTGATGAGATATAAGTATGATGTTCATGAGAATGTCAAGAACATATTCAACCGTTGAAATTTTCTAAAACGCTTTCTAACTCATTTTCTCCTCAAAACCGAAAATGGTGA
>NW_017727302.1:0-22613 GCF_001865875.1 Lupinus angustifolius | reverse complement strand
ACTTATCATTTTGTGACTTTTGAAACACTGACGGCTTCAGCTTGTTCATGTCTTTGTTTAGTGTCTGTGGGCTATGATTAGTATTTCCGCCCTTTCTTTTTGGATTTTGTATATGTTAGTGGCGATGTAGTTTCCGCCTTTGTTGATTTAGTTTGTATAAACTAAAGATGACTTAACCGTTTATACGAATTGTGTTATTCAGGAAATTGTGAATCAGGTTAAGTTATCATTCGATAACGATAAGTTGATTTTCTGCATTTGAGTTACTTATAGTGATGTCCCGGAAAAGGAAGGTTTTAAAAAAGGAAACAATTTTATACATCCTTTCTTCAAAAAAAAAAATTTACCCATTTTTCCGCAATATTTTTAAGAAGTATTTTTTGGGGCGTTACATAAGGATGGATGAAATAAACATAACATTCATACATTGAGCTCGTGGATATGAATCTTTATGGTTTGAGTTATAACATCTTTCATCATTTGCATTTATGTATGTGAAATATATATTGTGTATTTTATGTGTGTTTGTCTGGATGTGATATTCTGTGTAATTCCACATTGTCAATGAATAATATTCATTAGATGTCTTACTCCATTTTCTTTATGTTTGTCTTCGGTTCGCATTCTTGTTCAGATAGGTTGTTCTGTAAGGATTTGGAGTTACTGCTTCTCGATGTTCCAGGAGGGGGCATGGAGGATTGATGGAGATCGACACACCTACATGGGCCCTTGTGGCTTAGAGCTGGAGATGGTTTGTGATGGTGCCACGATGAGCTTCCCATCCCATCATGCGAATTTGGAGGCTTCCTTTACTTTGCCTGATCGGAGGCCAGCACCTGTAGTGCCGTCTACTCAATCTGTGTAGGGATAGCAACAGGCACGGGCGGGCGCAGGTAATGTTTTCCTATACCCAAACCCGCAATATTTGCGGGTACCCGTGCGGATAGTGGGTATTTGTGGGTACCCAACGAGTTTTTAATTTTAATTATATATTTATATAATTTGTAATAATCAATATGTAAAAACAATTATTACATGAATAATGTGATATTTATATGATAAATTTATGATCATAGTCAAATATCTGTATTTTATTATGAAATAATAATAAAGTATATGATATAAAATCTTAAAATAATATATATATATATATATATATATATATATATATATATATATATATATATATATATATATATATATATATATATATATATATATATATATATATATATATATATATATATATATATATATATATATATATATATATATATATATATATATATATATATATATATATATATATATATATATATAAATTTAACTAAAAACTAAATATATAAATTTGCGAGTACCCGCAGGGCAGGTATCACAAAACTCGTTCTCGCCCATAAGTTATTATTGTGGGTACCCATTGCGGGTATTTCCACGGGTTCTCACATGTCAGGTTTTTTTGTCATCCTTAAGTCTGTGACTCCTCATGGACCAGCTGCAACAAGGCCATCTAGGAGGCGACGGAGCTGGGACGATGTGATCAGTTTTCCACCATGGAGGAGAGCCACTTGGCGGACCATTCCCGAACCCTATGCGGATGCAAGAGCGGGGACTAGGTCTCAGAATTCGTCCTACAACCGAAAGGAGGAGATGGAGGCCGAGAAAGAGTCGGAAGCTGAAGAGGCGGATTGTGTGGAGTTAATCTATATAAAGGACTCCATCGAGGTTGTAAACCTCTCCTCTGATTCTGAGATGGAGGAGGATCCGAGCGAGTATTTTAGCACACGCGTGGACACTAGAGCTAGCAGCTAGAAGCCATTTTCATTTCTATTTTGCTTTTTGAGTAGGGTATTTCCCGTTCTTTTAATGAAGTATTATTCAAAGATATGTTGAGTTATTTTTTGTTACCATTAGGTAAATATTTTTTATTTTCCACAATTTATGTAACTTAAAGTGATGTCCCGAAAAGGAAACGAATATAAAGAAACAAAGTTGATATTACATTATTCAAACAAAAAAATTACCCATTTATTTTGGTTTTCAAAGTAAATAACCATGTAGGAAGGCTATATTGTCATCCAGTTGATGTAGATGACATCCTTCTCTGATAGTAGTTATTTTGATTATAGGGTTAAAGGTGTCCAAATAATCAATCCCTACAGTTTAATTATAACCCTTTGCCACAAGTTCTGTCTTGTATCTTTCCACACTCCCATCTGCATGGTGTTTTACTTTGAAAACCCATTTGCAGCCTATGGCCCTTTTGTCTTTAGGTAGCTTAGTGAGAATCCAAGTATTGTTCTTTTCAAGGGCCTTTAATTCAGTATTGATGGCACCAATCCTGTGTTGATACTGAATAGCCTCATTATAACTTTGAGGCTCAACATTAGTACTAACAACAAGAATATAATTCTCGTGTTTGTAGGATAACCTTTCATAAGATAAAACTTGACATAATGAGTATCTAGTATTTTTTTTATCCTTATAAGTGTTATTAGCTCCTAAGGAACAATGATAGTCCTTAAGGTAAGTAGGAGCATTTCTTTCCCGGGTAGATCTTCTCACACTTCCATGAGTATTGTTGTTATAATCAAAGAACTTGTCATGCTCATTCATATTAGAACATTCAATATTCAATTCAGATGAGTCAGCTTGATTATTTTCAACAATGTTAGGCATTTTGTTACTGAGATTGGGATTATTGTCATGGTCAAGTATGTAATCTAAATAGTGATCCTTGACATTGAAGCCTACACTGTCATGCATTACCATTCATCAAGAAACCTACATTGAACACATGTCCATCTATTAACATATCTCTGTGTGTGTCCCTTCGTGCTTGCCTTGTTCTATCATAGTTCTTAGAACTGGTACCTCCATGAATTGAAGATCTTGATTGTCAAGAGAGATTGAGAGAAAGAAGAATGATGAAAACTTGAAGTAAAGGAATTCTTCTATTCAATTGAAAGAGTAAAAATACATTGGTTACTTTACAAATATGATGTTGCTATATATGGCAGAAAAGAACAACTAATCATAACTAACTTCTTAACTAATTAGCTAATAAAAGAAAGATTACAAGAATATGTAAACTACAAATAGAATCAGTAACAATATTATGTACAATGACATTGCTTAAGACTTAAGTAATTGACAATTGGACAAGGCTTGGAAATGATGATCAATATGCCAAGTTGGTTGACTAAGAAGACATTCCCAACTGGTATAAGCACAAAGCTTGGTGAAATGAAAGCCTTGAGGAGAATCTTGAATTGAAGTAGGTGTGTGAACTGGTTGCACAATGTTATCAGTGTGTGATTGGATTTCCAACGGATGCATAAGGAGTACCATAGTGTAATGCATCTAAGGATTGATAAATTGTATGAATTGATTCAACGGGAATGTATTGAACCATAGCCAAGGTTGCTGACTCAAAATATTTGGATGACATTTCTGTATCTGCAACACCTTCATCTACATCTGCAACACTTTCATCTGTTGCAACTTCATTCTTTAACCTGTCATGAACAGAAATATTAGGATAAGAATTTATTAAGTTTAACCCTAGTAGTCGCGACACATTTTGGTGTAATTAAGGATTGTTCATATCTCTTACTTTATTTGTTATCATATATTAATTAAAAAAATCTAATAATAACTAAAACATTGATTAATAGTAGTAATAAAATGAGTATAAATAATAATTGATGATAACAAAAATAGAAACGGGGAATAATAAAAAGAGTGGGGATTCATTACTCCAAAACTTATTCTACATTGTACTCATCAATTTTAAGAAAATTTAATGATGTAGATCTATTCACTAATTCAAATAATTGAGTTTTTCTAGAATTGATGGCTAAGATGTGAAGTAAATATTAGGTCTTAATTTTTATTTATTTGATGAGTCCCTATTGGATATCTCAAAATTTCAGCTCCATCCAATTAACCAGAAGAATGGGAAGCTATAAGTCATTACTATTCAGGTGATCTAGTGGTTTTATTAGCTTCAATATCCACTGAATCATTATGGTATAGTGATTTTGCAATTAGGTCCTTGGAGTAAGGATTTGCTTTGTTTTGGAGGTTAACAAAAACACTCGACCATTGATTAATTTAGCTCAATCCTTGGGATCGCAATTTAGACAATGAAACCCTTGACCAATAATGACCTCATCACACATTATTTTAAAAATTAGGGGCATAGTTGCAAACATATACTTTAAGGAGAGTAAAATACATGAAATAACATACTTTTATAAGATATAATATTTGTTCACATATTAACATGACTGCAATTTTAATATATTAAGCGCACACCCATATTAGCAAAGTAATATTTTTCCCATATTAATTAGTTGAAATAAAATGCGTGTACACAAGAGTTCTATGACGCCAATAGTTAATTCAGTTAATATAATTATGAGACATTTGTATGTATTTGGATTCTAACGTGACAGCATTGTTCTCCCATATAATATGTTTATATTATTACAGGATTTTAATTATTACTTTTTGCAAAACTTATTACATCATTTGATTTACCAATCCAGTGTGCACAACTCAATAATTTTAAAAAAGTTATTTTATTAGGCTAAATTATTCTTTAAAATAACAAAAATAATGTTTCAATGGTCCAAATTTTTATTTTTTCTAAATTAAATATTTTAAAAAAATAAATCATCTCACATTCCGGTCCAGTACGAGAGAGTAATCCATTTTTTCATGTATTGTTCATTTTGATTAGTTGGTAAAGTACTAAGTTCTTTTATATTTAAGTCAAATAATTTTAGGTTGTATTTTAAAAAAAAATTGAGTAGTTCATAAAATGGCATATATTATAAGGGATCTCCATTTAATACCAGATTTTAAGTTGAAAGAGGGATCCATACAAGTTTTGAAAATAGATAGAGAAGGCTGAAAAACAAGACACGTTACTTGCACTCTATTCAGAGTTTCTGAATCGCTGTGATGTAGAAGAGTGTGGGTACAACTTTGTGAAAATCTAACTATAAAGGTACCAATATTTTTTGATATACACATTCATGTGATGGATTATAAAAATAGAGACATCATATCATGGTTAACGAAAACCATAAAAAAAATAGGTTTACAATGATAGTAATATGGATAGAAAAATACCTGGGAATGACAATAGGTTTGGTTGAGTCTAGGTAATTCATTATTCAGACCTGCCCTATTATTTCATCTTTGGACTTAGATCCGCCTCAGACTCGTGTTGATACTCGCTAGGTCTACTACCCATGGATCTTCAGATACTCAACGAATATGTGGGTACCATAAATTCAAAACATTAAAAATACTTGCGAGTAATTTATATAAGAGAATAAGTTATATTCTCTCGTCACTACAATCATGTATGTGTCTCATTTAATCATTATCTATAAAAATATTTATAAACACTAAAAAATAGGACATGTATCATGATTGTACTAGGTGGAGGGGATAATTTATCCCCTCTTATGAGGAGATACAATATTCTCTTTATATAATTGTGTGTTTATTTCCTACAATCTTATATGTTATTTAGATAATCAATAAGAAAAAAATTATAAAACATAATTTAAAGTTTTAAACACATTTTACTATTTAAACATTATGATGTAAAATTAATTTAATAAGATTTGTTCAATCAACATAACATTAAATTACACATATTAACTAAAAACATAACATCACATCTCTCTTAACAATATAACATCCTTATTTAATAATATCTCATACACATTTATGTATTAACAATATAATATTATGTATTAATAATATATTTATATAGGAATGAATAGTGGGTCTAGGTACTCGTGGGTCTGGATACCTCATTGTCCAAACCCAGACTTATCCAACAGTGAGTCTTAAAATCTCGAATAACAATACCAGAGGTCCAAAAACACAGATCTAGACACGACTCGTTGTGGATATTTTTTGCAGGTACCTACGAGTTGGGGTACAATTACCAACCGTACCCACCTATAGGTACCCATCAAAATACCTACAATAAGTATCCATGAAAATAACTTATGAGTGAGTATGAGTATCATAATATCTACCTCGTGAGTACCAACATATATCTTATTTAAACATTATATTTTATACTTTATTATTATTATTATTATTTTAACATTATATTTTATCTATTTTATTATCATTTTATAATATTTTTAGTGATTGGATTATAATCATAAAATTGTCATATATATCATATTACTTGAGTAATAATTATTTTTATATATTAATTATTATAAAATATATACAAGTATAATTAAAATTGAAAACCCGTTGAGTATCCATGAATATCTGATATCTGCAAGTTACCCATAAATAGTCCAGGTATGTCCTATTTTTGTTGGCCTGGCCCCATTACTATACCTAGATGGGGTAGTACCTTTTAAAAGATTTAATATATTTTCATTATATGCCTTTAAACTACAATTAAATATATTCATTAGACAACTCAAAGTATTATGTCTACCTATTTATTTGTTGCTTAACCTAGGTCATAGAAAAGATTAGATGAATGTTACTTTTTATGTTGATATTTCTAATTTAATATAGAGCCTGGCTGTTCAGCATAAACATGTAGAATGGTTGGGAGCGTTAAAGTAGAGGTAATAACGCATCTTTCGCAGACTCTTATCATACTGCATAAATATTTTAGAGAAGCATTGGTCAAATATATCTGCAAGATCCCTTGCTTCATTACTTGGTGTTCTCAACTAGATTGAACCAGTGTGAATATATTTTATAAATATTCACCAGAAAATGGACTATATGTTTATTATAAATCAAGCTTAATTTTATACTTTTAGCATGGAAGTTATTCATGTAGTTGGGCCAGACTTCGGCATCAAGAAATGCCCAAAAGGTATAAAGAATTGTGCTGAATTGAGAAACTCTTAAGACATATACATGGTACATAAATATGCACATTAGGCCAATTAAAATTTAAATAATTATATATTTTTATTTTGCCATACAATTATTTTTTATTTAAGGTGGTGATGTGTCAATTAAAGATTGATATAAATGTACACTATTTGTGTTATACTACATATGTGCACGAATCTGCCACTAGAACATGCCCTTATTCTCTATAACTTCACATGTTATCTCTTCGATTTTGATGGATGGAAAGGAAAAGATAGGTTGATTGGGTTCTTTATCTAAATGGGGGCCACTCATTTCAATCTGTGGTAAAAGAAGCCTCATGAACACTCAACAATGTGCTTCACTCACTCTTCAAGGGTTCATTCTTGTATGAGAATGTAACTTTAACCCCACAAATCCAATATTCTCTATAAGGTTATCAAGTTGTCCAAAACGACACCAATTACTATGTTTTAAGATTATGTTTAGGATAGGTGTGACTACAAGATTATGGTTATTATAATCTATTACCATATGAATTTATGTGTGTTTGTTCCCGGAAAATTATTTTTAATATAATCTTTTTGTTTGGATTATATAAAAAAATATCACTTTTATATAAATTTTGTGGGTGGATGTGAAGTTATTTGTTTATAATAATAAGTATTTGGTGATTTTAATTTTTAAAATATAAGTCATTTTCTAATCATAAAAAGGAATAACTTTGTAATACTTTTTCATGGGGTAAACCACATTAAAGTAGAAATAAAGTATTTTCTAGTGATGTGAGATTTGATTGAATGCTTATATATACTAAAGATTAAAGATTCAATCCATGATGAAAACAATATTTATTGGAAAGATAGTTATACATCATAAAAATAATTAATTTGCTACCCACATAGTAGTGATACTCCTTATTATACCAAAAAAACCCACAATAAAGTAATAGCAATTAAAGGTAAACACCAAGTGATCATAGTACTAGGATAATAAAACAGGAAAAAATCAATCAAGTAATACTTATTTTAGTTAGCATAATTTTGTCATACCTATTTTATTCTTATTAAAATTTATATTTTCATCTTACAATATATTAATATTATCTATCTAAATTAAATTTATTTACTAATAATATAAGTTATATTTATTAAAAGTTTAATTTATATCTATATATTCTTTATTTATGTCGATATTAATATATAATAATAAAGTTATTGAATTATAAAAACCATCAACATACAAGGTATTACTTGTCAAAATTCTAATAATAAAAATATTAATAACAATATTAATAATAATAATAGCTATAACAATAATAATAATTTTAAGCCAAGGTAAAATATTCAGTATTTTTAAGGCAAACAAGAACCAACATTAAGGTGAATGCTTTCTATTGCAACCGGTTAATCATCTTTTTCACAAGTAAGGATGAGGGAAAATGAAATTTCTTACATATGAAGGCGTCATTAAGTTTTTTTGTTGCCAAAATATTGAAAACTCTCTTTTATATTTCAATTTTAAAAAAATAAGGTTATTGAGCTAAAATATTGAGTTCGATAGTCAATTAAAGATAAATGAAGATATTAGCCCTCAATCCTCATATTAAAATGGTACATCCCTAACTACACGGATCTTTATATTCTTAATTTAATTTATTAAAAAATTGATTATTATAATAAAATGTTAATTTTTTATTTTTTGTGTTGATAAGAGCTTATCTTACACATATATTAAGTAAAATAACGAAATCAAGATTATCTAGTTTTAATCTTTTTGTTTGATTTTTGTTTAAGAATTTATTTATAATCAATTAAAAGATAATTAATAGCAAAGAGACTATATTGATCATGAATTGGTTTCCTCTCTTTAGAACATAAAAGAAGATATGACACGAGTTGTCTTAAAATTTTATTAGTTTCATTAATTATGTAATTAAGATTATTTAAAAGAGATAATGTCAATTTACTTAAATGAAATTAACAACAAACATGACGCATTGGTCTTTAACTTACTTCTCACATCGAGAACATAAAAAACGACATGAGTCACGAGTAAACTATAAAAATTCATGAATTTTATTAATTACATAGTAAAGAGTGTCTAAAATGGATCATTTAAATTTAATACAAAGAGTGTCATTGGTCACAAACCAAATATGATACCACTTGTGGTCGTACTAACAAAATTTTATTAGTCAGGTTATATAATTAAGAGTATTTATAAGAAATTATTTCAATTTAATAGAATTAAGTCTTTGTAGATTTGAAAAACCTATTATACTTATTTGCAATACCCAACTTAATAAGTTCATTGAGGAAGAAGTCCTAGAATAGGACAAGAAACACAATGATAGTTAAGCATACGGAGAAAACAGAGTAAACGAGGTATAAAGCAATTGATGACAACATTATCATTATCGTAAAAGAGATTCTTAGTTACCACCATCTCGAATGATGTGTAATGATTCTTTTGAAATCATATTTCTACAAAGAAAGCTAAAATCTCATGATCAAATAAGTTTTTTGTTGGTGAATGGTGTAAAGAAGACTGGGGACTTATGATTTAGATAATGCACTCTTTATATAGAAGGGGGAAGGGGATGAACTGGGGAATAGAGTACACATTTTACATTAACTTGTTTCCCTTATAAATTGAGGTAACTTTTATTGTTTTGTTTATATAAATTTTTTTGGTTACTATCAAGGTTTTTCTTACTATGTGGTTAAAGAACTAATCACTTTCATGATGCATAGTTGTCTCTCCCAACAAGTATTGTTCCTAGAAATTAAGTCCTTGACCTTTTAGTTATCATGAGAATCTAGCTGAGTCTTACATTACTAGACCAACGCTTTGTTGGTAAAAGAATTTATTTCTATCATTAGGTGTTAGAATATGGTATAAGACATGAAAAAGAAATTTCTTGATGAATCAAGAAGTGTGAGAAATGAATGACTGAGAAATAAAGCTTAAACTATATAATATTTTATCATTAATGAATTGCTTACAAGGATTATAAGAATACCCTTTTATTCTGTTAACCAGTTAATCGATTAACTCTGTCGATTAATTGATTATCACATACAAAATTCATTTTAACAAATTGAACTAACTCACACAGTTAATCAATTAATTATAGTATTAATTGATTAACTCTTACATGATTAATCAATTAACTACAGTGTTAATCAATTAATTCTTATAAAATCTCACCTATTTTAACATGTGGTTAAGTAATTAATAAAAGTACACTTAAACATCTATAACCTATGTAATATTTTTTTGAAATTTTGTTTGATATTTCCATAGGCCAGCGAAGAAATATTACAGAATATGTAGTAATAAAAGCTAACATCATTACCATGGAAGGATAAAATTAAAGCTTAACAAATAAGTAGAAGAAAAAAATAGTTTAAAATGCAATAACCAAATTGAAACCTACAATGAGATGAATAACCAAAAATATATTTAGACATCTGAATTTTATTAAAGTTTAATTGATAATCATTAATCACCTTATTAAATTTAAATATTCATGAAATTATAAATGTTTTCATTAATTTGGAAAACTATTAATAACATTAAATTATCCGACTCTCTAGTATAATTATTATTATTATTATTATAAAGAAAATTAGTGGCTACGTGTTGTAAGTTTATCATGCCTATTGTACCCTTATTTAATTATAAAATTTATGATATTTAAAAGTAGGACCAACGGTGCTGAAATAAGATGAAATGTAACCCGAACGACTAGATCATATAAACATATCTTATCTAAATAATTTAAGAATCTATTTTAAATTTGTTTTAGTGAGAATATCTAAATCAATAATTAAATGATTAAAATTATTGAATTCCATTAGGATATTACAATTTTCATTCTTGAAACCAATGATGGCTAACTTTATATGTAAAATTTCTCATTTGAGATGTTAAAATGTAATATGAGTCATAGATAAAGCTTCTTGGTGAAGTAAGAAGTGTATGAAAGAAAACTTAAAGAAAGAAAAATGAGAAATAAAGATTGATAATATTTTCACTAAATGATTGAATTCTCATTACAAAATTGAAAGAATTGAATTACAAAGATTAGGGGAATACCTTTTATATACAACAACTAAAAACAGAATATGTTAACCAGATAACTGATTAATTCTCTTGATTAATTGACTATTGTGCAAAACAAACTGAAAAACTACCTAGTTAATCGATTAACTACAATGTTAATTGATTAATTTTATCAATTAATTGCAGTGTTAATCAACTAACTCTTACAGAATCTCACATATTCTAACATCCCTGCAAGTGGAAATGTATCCAATATTCCAAGCTTGAAATGTGTTGAACACCACGTATACTCTAATACATTTTCTTGCCGGTGAGTGATCTTGATCTCACAGCCTTGAAAAAATGAAGTAATAAGGACGCTTAACCACCATTGACAAAATATAAGCTTAACCACCATTGACAAAATATAAGCTTAACCAACCAATGCTTAACTATCTACTTGACATAAGAAAACCAACCATAATAAATGAAATAGAGAAAATGTATCTAAATCTTGATCTTAAGATGATGTTTCATGAAGAAAAATACACACTATAATGTTATATGTTTAATGAGATAAGGTAAATATCATTAGCCTCTACATAAATATCTACGTATAGTTTCTCATGCCTATTAGTTTTATTGCAACATCATTTGTTTTTATAATAATAGAGAAAAAAATATATAGATTATTATTGACTCTTTAGAAAAACAATTTAATTAAATAATAAATTATATAATAACTATATAAATATTTAGATTAATAATATAAATATTACACTTATAATATATATTACTCTCATACGTGTAAAAATGAAATTCTAATTTACTTGATTTCAATTAAATAATAAATGATATAGTAATTATATAGATATTTACATTAATAATAGAGATATTATACTGTAGATATTTCACTCATACGTGTAAAAATGAAATTCTGATTCACTTGATTTCTTTACTGGCTAATGGATAGGTAATTTGCTGGACAGGTATAAGTACAAATTTGAATCACAAAGAGGTGGGTGTGTTAATTTGCTGGACAGGTATAAGTACAACCCCATTATTTAATGATACTTTGTAAAATCACAATAAAGTAAGAATGATAATTTGGTTTCTGACATTGTAAAATCATAATAAAGTAGAGGTGATGGGTCGGTGGTAAGTTGGATTCCAAATATTTGAAATTAGGTAAGAGTTAATTTATTAACTTTAATTTATTAACTTTGTAGTTAATTGATCAAGTTAAATCTCACCTATTCTAACAAATAAGAATGATGTTATTTTTTTTGATAAATAAAATTGCATTAAAGGAGCATAAGGGGTGCCTACCCTAATACAAAAAGGAAACCAATTACAATTTGGTTACATTTAGCGATAAGCAAAATTTTGGATCCAAACACCAATTAGCGAACGACAAGGAATTATGAGAAACAAAAGAGATAAATCAAGTCCATGATCTAGTTTGAATTAAATCCAATAAGTGCACATAATTAGGAGTCTTCTGATTTTAAATAATTGAACATTTCTTTTCTTTTCAATATAAGCTTCAACTTTCAAGCTTTTTTTCTATAAACCATATTTTTTTCCAAAAAATAAAAACAGATTTTTCAATTTGCAATAAAGAGCTTTTTGTTTGCGTTTTTAAAAAAATTAATTATTCTATAAAGGTATTTTTTTAATTGAAAACACGTTTATCTTGACAACACCACTTGTGTTAATTGAACATTTCTTCTCTTTCTGTGTCTATTCTTTCTCCTCTTTATTAATTTTTTTTAAAACAAGTGCTTTTTAATATTTTTATAAAGAGAGAAATTCACTTACTTTAAGAATAAATTTTTTAAAGTTATTACTCATCCAACAATTAATCATAGCCATAAAGTTTTCCATAAAATGTCTCAATGAAACCTTATGACCAGCTTATTTTGGGTTTCATAAAGAATCATTTAATTTTTAGGGGGTGCCAAATGGTTGTGGCCATTTGATTTTAGATGAGTTCACAATTGTTATTTTTTAGCATAGTTGAGAGTTATGCTTCTTTGGATAATCTTAAACGGTTGTGTCAAGCTCATGAGGTGTTATTTTAATCAGCAAGAAATGTGATATCTTGGACAATAAAATATGAATATAATATCTATATATTGTTACTATAAAGATTTACATACTGTTATTATTTTATCCACTATTTATTTAGATTATTTTTTAGAATTAATGATAATTAAATATAAATAATTAATGATACAATGAGTCAATGACAGTATATAAAACTTATGTAATAACATTATACATTTTTTTCTAAAATATTTACATCACCGTGATAAAGATAAGTGAAGGGACCAAGAAAGAGGGAGAAGTGTTCTATAGAAATAGACTTTGACGACAAACACAAATTTTAATCTAAAATTAATTTTCCATCGAGATTTTGGTATATTTCGACTACCAGCACATAAATATTTAACACCGTACTTAAGAAAAAAAAGTAAGTACATCATCAAACGAAAGCCAAAAACAAGTTAGATAAAGAAAAAAATTAGCCAACAAATAAACAACCACAATGTGACTTGGGTCAGGTAAAGGAATATTTAGTCTAGCCGTGAATATCCTTGGTACAAAACAATTTTATTCAAACCAAGATATACATAATATAATGGGTCAGTTTTCTTTAGTATAATTTTTTTTACACCTAAGGAAATATGTATGTATCATTTGAATAATGATTGATGGAATAAAAGAATTTTAACTAATGTATTTCCTATATACATGATTAGTCCTACCAACAAATATTGTCTAATCGGGCAAAACAGTTTAATAACAAGTAAGAAGGAAGAAAAGGGTAGCATGGGAATTACATAGAAAGGAATCTTTGAAGTGCAAGGCATGTAAACATAGTGATAAATACTGGTGAAGGACCATATCGGAAATCTGCTTCTCCAATCTCCATTATTATTAATATTTATTATTTATTATATCTATCTATAGAGCCCCAAGTTTTGGTGATTGCTGTCAGAACAAATTTTGCTTCTTTCAGTTCCACAAGCAAAAGTTCTTCTTTCTCTTCTCAAATTCAAACACTCTCTTCTCTTTCTCTGAATCAATTTCACATAGAGGGAAAATCAAGGAATATCACTGAGAAGAAGAAAAAAACATGTCTTCACCAAGCAAGCGGCGAGAGATGGACTTGATGAAACTGTTAAATTCTCAACTTTTTTTTTGTTTTTTATTTTAATTTTTCATTCAATTTATAATCCTTTTCTAATTGGGTATCCTAGTTTGACCCTGGTTTCTGATTTTGATTTTTTTTATTTAATTTTTTTTTGCTAGGATGATGAGTGACTACAAGGTGGAGATGATTAATGATGGAATGCAAGAGTTTTATGTCCATTTCCATGGACCCAATGAGAGTAAATTTCAATTTCCCTGTATTTGAAAAAAAAAATTTGTTCTGATGCTCCTTGTACTAAATATTTGGGTAATTAAACATGGTTTGGTATTTTGGATAATTGATACTTGACCATATGCATTGATTTTGGCAGCTATTGATTTAGATTTGAGTGGTAACAACAAAATATTCATATGGAACTCATGCTATTTTTTTCATTTCTTGTATACTGAATTATTGATTGCTCTGTGCAATCTGTAACTGTAAGTATATTTGAGCTGCAACAAACAATATCATTGGTTCTTATTTCACAAAAACAATTTTTGTTAGTTTTCAATCGATTACCCTTTTGTTTATTTATGTTTACCATAACTGTTGCTGATCTTTAGTTTTGCTTATTGTTCTGTCCTGATTCTTGATATTAGACTGAGAATCAAATGTTTAACTTCGAGAGATTTTCTGTTCTTATATATATATGCACCTTTCTTTTTTCAATATTGTTTTCATCCATGTGGTGGCTCATTACAGGTCCTTATCAAGGAGGTGTGTGGAAAGTGAGAGTTGAGCTGCCAGATGCTTATCCTTATAAGTCTCCTTCCATTGGCTTTATCAATAAGATCTATCACCCAAATGTTGATGAAATGTAAGAATCTTCGTATTTGTGAAACTGTTTGTCATTGTTTTCCTCTTTCTGTTAATTTTAAGAATATATGTGTGTGGTATGATCATTTCGGATTACAATAATTTCAGGTCTGGATCGGTTTGTCTGGATGTTATCAATCAAACCTGGAGCCCCATGTTTGGTAAAGATCATTCTTTAATTTTTCTGAGATAATTTATGGTTTTGTTCAAATTTTCCGGTCTGACATTTTTGTTCGTATATTTCGAAATCTGTGTTCTTCCAGATCTTGTCAATGTGTTTGAGGTATTTCTACCACAGCTTCTTCTGTATCCCAATGCATCAGACCCCCTGAATGGAGAAGCTGCAGCTTTAATGATGCGTGACAAAACTGCTTATGAACTAAGGGTTAAGGGTATTAATCCTTTCTGAAATTTATTTTCTGAATACACATTTCTTGTACTAGCTGTCAAACTGAAATGTGCTTGTCCCTTGACCAGCATAACAGGCTTTGTTTGTTTTCTTCGTTGTTTTTCTTTTGTTTTTGCTAATCTGAGCTCCAATCAAAGTCGAAACCACAAGGGATACTTAAACCAACTTTTTAGAACCCTGGGTAGCAGGTGTGTGCTACAATGCACTGCACAGACATGAACAATCTCTCAAACAGTTATAAGAATTTTTTCTTGATAATTCTCAACCTCACCTGTTATCTGATTACTAATAATAAAGCTATTGCCTCTCTTATATTGACCACATGATAAACGTGACTATCTCGGGTTCTCATATGCTACTACATCTGCCTTTATCTACCACTATTGTGCAACTGCCTCTTATTATGCCATCAAATCCAGAACACAAATGCGAGTCATAGAAACTTGGATCGAGGGAGTGGATTCATCCTTTCTGTTTAAATGATTGTATTTACGGTGCATATGAGTATATACTTGCATTCTTGCAGAGTAGAAGCTTAGGTGCTGATGATTGATAGCATGCCACCTAGCTGTTTGTTATCATTATATCATGAAGGAAATAAACCCTCAACTGAGTCTATCAATGGAAGATTATCTATAACTCAAGATCGAATTATGAGGTGGTACATGTTCTCCCGGGCCCGTTTTCTTACATGATTCTGACCTATATGAATATGTGGGTCTTAGCTGTATATAAGTTGTTAAAATGTCAAACACTGATGTCCATTATCATATCTACTCAAGGTCATACCTTATCCGTAGTAAGGATTTATTTCTTCATTGTCAGAGCCAGTTCTCTCATTTCTTTACTAAGCACTTGTATGCCTCTTATTGTTAGTTTATCGCTCACATTTAATGAGTGCAGAAATTTGGAATCACCCGCCATCTATTGGCTAATATGAACTACTACCTTGTAGAAAGTATCACTTCTGATTTGTTTGGCTAGGCATGAATTCTTGTGATAACCAATTTCTGTATAACATCTGGTTTACTTTGTATTCCATAAATACTAACCTACATGTCTACGACTTCAATTTTCAGAGTACTGTGAGAAGTATGCTAAGCCTGAAGACATCGGAGCTGTGCCAGAAGAGAAATCGAGCGATGAAGAGCTAACTGAAGATGAATATGATTCTAGTGATGAACAGGTGGCTGGTAAAGCAGACCCTTAGCCTTAAAATGCAAGTCCTCAGTTTCTTCATATTATGTACATGATGATGTTCTAGTAATGTTTATTCACTTCACATTGTGTAATGAACTTTATTGCTGCTGGTAGGGGGAAAATTCCTCTTCCTGTTGTTGGTTTACTCTGTCATTGTAAATAATGTACTGTTGATTTCTGATGCAATCTTATTTCATTCAAGTGCATGGATTAAAGCTGATAGCATAGTATGATAATTTATTGGAATTATTCATAGATTAATGATTGTTCCTAAACGCAGCTATTTCCCTCCTGGGTCAGTTTGGTTTCTATTAGAAATTAGGATAAAACTAATTTTATGGATTTGATTTCCTTTACAATCATAGAAAATTAGAAAACGGTTGTGCTTAAAGTTTTTTACATTATAACTTTCATTACATATTTACATGAACTACATGAATGTAATATTTATGTACTGGTATAAAAATTTATATACAGTCAATACATTATTAATCATTTATTTGTATTACTTTTTTTAAAAGGTCAATAATAATTATACATGAATAATGTAATGACTGTATATAAAACTTATATTACTGGTCAATTAATTTTTTTCTCATAACTTCAAAAACTTAGCATTGTCAACCCACATTTACTAAAACTGTGTTTTGTTAGTATAAAAATTTATATGCATGTAGATTATTTGAATTATTTTTTTAAAAAATAAATAATAATTAAACATAAATTGTGATAGTGTCATAATTTATTTTCACTAAATAATATACAGAATGTCTCTTATATTAAAGAGGACATTTTCAATTGTTGCAACTAGCATGCTTTTAATTCAGAATTTATTCCATCCCACTTGTCTATGAACCGTGACGTTATTTCAATTCAAGTATTTAGGGATATACTTTTTTGTCTCAACAACTAGCACTTTCACCTTATGAGTTGGCAATAATTCCCAACCGTTTTTGGGTAACTCAAGTTTGATAAGTAACAATAGTGGAGTCCAAAACAAAAATGTATCTTATGTTGAAACTTATTTTGTTCATTAAAAAAGGATTACATAATTAAATTATTTGAGATTAAAGTTTCATATAGTTAAATTAGGGACCTAAGAAAAGTATGAAATCATTTAACATGCATTAAGAAGATGACCTTATAAAAATATATTTAACTCAAGTTTAAAAAGGAATAATAATCGAGTCCAAAACAAAAGTCTATTTCAAAATTTATTATAAAAATATTACATAATTAAATTATTTGAGATTAAAGTTTCATAGAGTTAAATTAGGGACCTAAATTATTTTCTCATATTGGACATACAAAATGTTAACACCGAACACTGCTCCCATGTGCATTAATACTAATTTCATAATGATATATGTTTAATATTTTTACTCGAATAATTACTATTTTTCACTGGTTAGGAAGTCAAACAACTTAGATGAATATTGTTAGGTTGAAATTCTCCCCAATATGATTGACCCTTCATTAGTGAAATATTAGGGGAGAATAAGTTTGATAATTTTCAATATTATTTTATTATAAAATATATAATTAGATTTACTTCTTTAAAAAAATTGGTGTTCCATGTGTGAGCATGTGCATCCACTCTCTATTCAATATCTTTAAATACATGGTTAAGTTTAACTGATTTATTATCACTTGTAAGAAATTAATCTTCATAAATCATACTGATAATAAAAATAATGTACGTATGTGAAATTATATAAACTAGTTTTCGATTTTCAACACCTACATATACCCTCTAATTTATATACATATATTACACTAAATCATTTTGTAACAAATCAAAAAATTGACTCTTATTGAATTATTTTGTAACAAACCAAAAAATAATAAAGAAACATTGACTTTTATACTATTTAGATTTGTCTCAACGATATGTCTATTTTATTTAAATTAATTGTATTCATTACACTTTTTGTTTAAAATATTATACTTATTTTTTATGCATAGATAGGTAGTATAATATATATAAATAATAGTGATTTATGTAGGTAAAAAATGGAAGAGAGTTTTGTAATAATTTCATGAAAACTAAGGATATTAGTGTACTCCAATAATAATAATCAGTTTAGTCATTCTTGACCAAACCTGGTTTCGTGACCGAACTCCAACTAGACGTTTCGTATAAAGTAAGCAAGTATCGACATAAACCATACACAATGTTCAAGTTCTTCAATAACAGCTCACATCAAAAGTGTAAGAGTTTAATAATTAAATTTCAAATCAGTAGGCAAATGCAAAGTCACAATCATAACTTAAATTATGATACTAATAAATAAGTTTTTGTAGTAGTATATTTGGCAATTCCTCATCGAACCTAACATTATTGTAATCACTATTGATGATTGTTACAGTCACTTAAATGCATGATCACATCATTTTGTTGACCAAAGTAACCCTTACTAATTGCTCCACCAACATGGCATCATCCATTTGCTAAAAAACACTTTAGATTAAACTATTACATAAAGGTGAAATTATTGACACATTTATACAATTATACTACCAGATTTTCGTCTCTTTATAAGTTTGAGTATTTATACTACTTTTAGGATACAAAGATCTAAGAGTATAACAACAATATCTCACTTGTATTCCTTACTAAATGAGATCGAATCATATGAATTAAGTTTTTTATAATTCTATCATAAATTATGTTTATTCATAAATTGTTGAGTTTTCAATCCTTCTTAATAGTTTTATTTATAAAAATTTCTGACTTCTTTTACATTTAGCAAAATTACCCTCCATGTGATATAATCTACCCTCTCCTTATTTGAGTTTCTATATGATTATTCCACATATACATATATTATCTTAAGACCAAGTTAATTCCAAACTTTTGTTGAGGCCTAGGATGAAATATAAATGGGGTCCTAAATTTATAAAAATATTTTAACTATTACAATTTTTAATCTAAAAAAGTTGAGGGGAGCCAAGAATCATTTATTGTTGTTGATTATTTTAAAAAGTATACTAACAATGAGTATGTTAAATGTCGGCACAATTTATTTTTGAGCCCCCTATATTATCATGCGCTTTAGGGCATTGGCCCTCGGGCCTACCCCTTTGAGTCATGCCTCCCTAAGACAAGTTTCCACTATCTTTTCTGTAATTAATGATATCCAAACTTTCTCAATAATACATTTGTTTGTAACGATTATATGTTATTTTTTATTAAAAATAAATAAAAATTATTTAAAAAATTCTCATCCTCATATTTCAGTATTAGTTTTTCCAGTACTAAAGAGGAGCTGAACTTGTTCCAAATCATATCATGTTAACACATGTCAATTCTATTACATTAAGTTTATCTTATTTTGTCATTTTACCACTCAAAATTCACCCAACTATAAAATCACTTTCTTATATTGTGTTAAGAATATTCTTAAGTTTAAATGACACTTTTCCATCACATAAACACTACAAGCATTTCTCCATTTCAACCACTTCATTTGAATTATATGGATTGCATCTTGTAATTTATAATCCTTGTATATGATTGGCCTAAAATATATTTATGTTTTATAATATGATATGATTTTCAATTAACACTCTAACTTCTAAGGTAGGATTCACTTGACTCTTTCTAAAGGTATAATCTAAACATTCTTATTTTATCTTAAGGAAAGGCTCAACGTTGACAGTTGGTATAATCATATAAATATGGGAAAAACTTACATGATATTGTTTTATGTTCTCATAATAATCATGATCTAATCATACATATTTTTGATTGCTCAAATGTTGACAATACAAACTTTATTTTTTTTCTAGGTCTTTCCACAATATCTCTTCGAGCACTCAATTATATATCTTGTCCAAATCAATAAGAATCATGTGTAAGTCTTTTTAGTTTCTAGTGTAACATTTTGTCAATAGTTTTAGCTATATTACCTTCATGTTCAACCTCTCTGTCATAAAATAAAATTTATGTTTATTAATATATGTCTCTTGAATTAATCTTAGTTGAATTACCCACTCTCATAGTGATATGATGCAAACTCCATAAACCTAATGACCACATTTATATATACATAGGTAAGATAATAACACATGGCAAAAATAAGATTTCAGAGTTCTAGATTCTATTTTCTTAAATTAAATATTTTTAGAAACTCCCTCCTTCATTCCCAGGAGAGGAATCCATTTCTGTTGTTTAGTATTCCCATTCATATACATGAAAGCATGCCTATTTTTCATGTCCCAAAATGAATCCTATTTAGTGTACCAAAGCTAAAAAGTTGAAATATATAACTCCTATATTTTTCCCTTACTCACTTAATTGATGTCTATATTCCATATTTTAAGCAAATCTTAGTAGTCTAATGAGCTAACTTCTTTATTCATACGAGAAACCTTATGTGGAGACATACGATATGTTGCTTCATGAACCTAACATTAATAAAATGATACTTTTGATCCCTTTCAATAAGATAAAAAAAATTACATTTGTTATCAAGTACCTAACACAACCATACATTCATAATAAAGTACTGTTCATGGATAGGTTTTATCCTTGGCGCGTTAGACCAGGAGGATTGGAGCTTTATCCCTTATTAAAGGTTTATAAGATTTTGATTGATCTTGAAATGAAATTGAAGTAAATGCTCTTCTTTTCATGTGCCTAAAATCTAAATAAACTATAATAGTGCAAAAAAGTTTTTGATTTTTAAAAAAACTAAAATGTCAAGAGTTTGATTCCTATAAACAATATTTGTTGGGAATGACAATTATGCAATTCAAAAGGAATTAATTTATTCTATAAAAAAAGTGAGAAAATATGATGTACTAAAAAAATAATATGATAATATTGTAGACGTGGATATATGTTAAAAGTGGAAAAAAAATTTCTACAAGGTGCCAAATAATGAATGTTAGGAATGCATATGATGTGTCAACTTTCTTAGAGATTTGAGATAATTGTATGGCTTTTGTGAAACACTAGAGATTACTCCTACAAAAATATGATCCTGCCCCTAAGCTCTTTTGAATTGTTAATGAGGAAGGAAATCATGTGATACTAGTTCCTAGGGATTAGATCACCTTTTTAGAAACATGCATGCCGATTTTTCTTAATTTAAATTCACCAATACTTCTCGATTTATTAAAAGGATTTTTTATGTATGTCCAATAATATATCTTTTAATTTATAAAAAAGGGAAGTATATATTAGAATTAGTGTATTTATAAATTTTATATGCATTAATAAATATGTGTTTACCAATTCTTATTGCAAAATTAGTTAAAATGTGCACATAATATTGTACATAAACGTTTTTCCTCACATAAAAACCTTACCTTTTAGAGTAATTTTAAATCCTTCTGTAATTTCATTCTACAAATTTTATTAGTCTAGATGAAGAAGATATCGACTAATTTTTTTTTTATTTCTAAGACATGGGATGTATTTAATTTTTCCGTTTAATATTTTTTTTTAATTTTTAATAGCAAGAAAACTCGTAGGAACAAAAGTATAAGGGAACATATTAGTTTATTTTAATGATCGAGGTAGTAAAGGGTAGTCTTGTCTTTTGTATTTTCCTAGCTTCCTATATGTATTGGCCCTTTGGCCTTATCTCTTAATCAATCCTATATTGCATTTCTCTCTCTTCTCTTTTCTTCTTCTCCTCTCCCTTCTCTCTTCCTATGCAGCTGATCTAACATGGTATCAAGAGCAAGGTTTGCTAAGGCCACAACAAGGTTTCGAAATTTTTCGCAGATCCTATTCATGCTTCTGGGTTCCATCATCTTTTCTTCTTCTTTGCAGTGGTAGATCAGCCTCCACAGTTCGCAGATCGGAGATCCCAGTTTCAGATTCGCAGTTCAGATTCGCAGATCGCAGTTTTCGCTGAGCGAATTTGTTAGGTTTTCTGTTTCTCTTTCCCTTTGAATTTCGATTTCCCTACTGTTGTGCTTGTTAGTTATGGCAACTGAAAGAGATGATTCTTTGCAATCCATTAGTGTGCAACTAAATGGATCATCCAATTATGCATATTGGAGTTATGTGATGAGAAATTTTCTGATTGGTAAACGAAT
>NW_017727301.1:0-279 GCF_001865875.1 Lupinus angustifolius | reverse complement strand
GAAGAAGTTCGTTTGAAGTCCCACTCTGAAAAGGGAATTGTTGACAAAGGGATTCTGCCGAGCCCCTCTGTGTTTGCTGCTCCTGTTGTGAAAGGAAAACCTCAAGGCAGAGTCAATTATGATGAATGTAGCTTCTGTAAGGAAAAGGGTCATTGGAAGGCTCAATGTCCAAAATTATTGAAGAAGGAGCAACCTTATCAACCACCTCAGTCGAAATACAGGAACTTTCAGCACACATCTCAATCTTCCAATGTTACTGCTGCTACTGCTGTTTCTCCA
>NW_017727300.1:0-3347 GCF_001865875.1 Lupinus angustifolius | reverse complement strand
CGTCACATTCTTGAAACAGCCCGTTCTATGCTTCTGTCAGCATCGGCTCCTTCTGAGTTCTGGGGTTAGGCTGTCAAAACTGCGGTTCATGTCATTAACAGAATTCCTTCTTCTGTTACTTCAGGTTTGTCTCCTTTTGAAAGGTTGTATGGTCATCCTCCTGATTATTCATCATTGAGGGTTTTTGGTTCCACTTGTTTTGTTCTTCTTCCTCATGTTGAACGGAGTAAATTGACTCCTCGATCTGCCATATGTGTCTTTCTTGGTTATGGGGATGGTCAGAAAGGTTATCGTTGTTATAATCCTTCTACTCGTAAATTGTATATTTCTCGTCATGTTGTTTTTCTTGAGCATTTGCCTTTTTATTCTATTCCATCTGACTCTCAAAACATTACCAGGTCTGATCTCATTCATATTGATCCATTTGTTGCGGATATTGATGGTCCAAATGACTTTAATTTTGAGAATTTCAGGGATGAAGCTCCTCATACCCCCCCGCCTGCCCATGACCCTCTGCAGATTGGTGATCCTCATCCTCAACCACCTCATCTTCCTCGTCGTTATCCTCAACGTATCCATAAGTCCACTCAGCTCCCTGACTTTGTTTACAACATTTATTCTACTTCTTTTGCTTCTGCTTTGACCTCTCTCCACAGGTTATCTGAGCCATCCTCCTATCAAGAGGCTGTTCTTGATCCTCTTTGGCAGCAGGCTATGAACGATGAACTTTCTGCTTTGCACAAAACAGGTACTTGGACTATGGTGTCTCTACCACCAGACAAACGTGCTATAGGTTCTCGTTGGGTCTTTAAGATCAAGATCAAGTCTGATGGTTCTATTGAGCGTTACAAAGCTCGTCTTGTTGCCAAGGGATATGCTCAACAATATGGCATGGATTATGAAGAAACTTTTGCTCCTGTTGCCAAGATGACAACCATTCGCACTCTTATTGCTATTGCATCTGTTCGTCAATGGCATATCTCTCAGATGGATGTCAAAAATGCTTTTCTAAATGGTGATCTTCATGAAGAAATATATATGGTTCCTCCTCCTGGAGTTTCTCATAATCCGGGGGAAGTATGCAAGCTGCAAAAATCTCTCTATGGGCTCAAACAAGCTCCTCGCGCTTGGTTTGAGAAATTCTCTATTGTGGTAACTTCTCTTGGCTTCTCTTCAAGTCCACATGATTCTGCTTTATTTGTCAGAAATACTCCTCATGGTTGCATTATCATCTCTTTATATGTCAATGATATGATCATTACTAGTGATGATGTTGATGGCATTACAAAGTTGAAGACGCAACTAGCAGAACAATTTGAGATGAAGGATTTAGGTACTCTTACATATTTCTTGGGAATTGAAGTAGCCTCATCTCCTAGGGGTTATCTTCTTTCCCAATCGAAATATATTGCTGATATTCTTGACCTGGTTAGTCTCTCTGACACTAAAGCTGTTGACAGTCCTCTTGAGACTAATGCTAGATATACATCTTCTGATGGTGTTCCTCTCTCTGAACCTACTCTATATCGCACTCTTGTTGGTAGTTTGGTGTATCTGACCATTACCAGACCCGATATTGCTTATGCAGTGCACATTGTTAGCCAGTTTGTGAGTTCTCCTACTACTGTTCATTGGGCAGCTGTTCTTCGGATCCTTCGTTATCTTCGAGGCACTCAGTTTCAGAGTCTTCTTTTCTCTTCAACTTCTTCCTTGACATTGTCTGCTTATTCAGATGCTGATTGGGCTGGGGATCCTACTGATCGCAAGTCTACTACAGGTTTCTGTATCTTTCTAGGAGATTCCCTCATATCTTGGAAGAGTAAGAAGCAGGATGTTATTTCTCGCTCTTCTACAGAGGCTGAGTATCGTGCTATGGCAACCACCACTGCTGAAATAGTTTGGTTGCGTTGGTTACTTGCTTCTTTGGGTGTTGATCAACCTGAACCCACTCCCATGTACTGTGACAATAAGAGTGCTATTCAAATCGCTCATAACTCTGTCTTTCATGAGCGTACTAAACACATTGAGATTGATTGTCACTTCACACGTCACCACTTCCAACATGGCACCATCACCTTACCCTTCATTTCTTCTTCGTTGCAGATTGCTGATTTGTTTACCAAACCTCATTCTACTCAACGTTTTCGTTTCTTGACTAACAAACTCTCGATGCTTTCGATTAACGCATCTTGAGTTTGAGGGAGAATGTTAAATGTATTTTAGTTATTAGTAAAGGGTAATCTTGTCTTTTTGTATTTTCCTAACTTCCTATATGTATTGGCCCTTTGGCCTTATCTCCATTACTAATTCCATATTGCATTTCTCCTCTCCCTTCTCTCTTCTTCTTCTCCTCTCCCTTTTCTCTTCCTATGCAGCTGATCTAACACGGGGAACATGGAGGAAGAATATGATTCTTTCTGGGAAATATCATACATGAAATCAAAAATCTGTTGCCGCTATCGAAAATACAAATAGATGATTCATAATGTATTATCTATATACAAATTTTTACGCTGATAATTACTTTTCAAATTATTTTCAAATATCACTCCTATGGGCTTAAGTAATTAATTGGGGTGCTTTTTAACACTGCCTACCTTTTCATATAATACCACGCTTCTTTATTTTTATTTTTTCGAAGTAAGTACTCAATATGCAGTTTTATTAAGTACCTCAGTTTATGTCTATTTTTATGGCCTGATTTTTGAATAAGGGTTTAACAAGGAGAATGATTTTGGAAATCTTGTATAGTATCGAATTGTTTTGTTAAAATGTGAAGAGGTACCGAAATAGTATTTTTGGAGTTATGAGGGGAAAGTTAGGAAAATGTGATGCGATTTGAAGAATTTGTGGTGATAATGAAAACCTTTCTTGAAGATTGCTTTGTTTGTGTTATATAGTAAAGTAGATTCATTAATGATTACTGATAATGGGCTAGCAGACCAATTACATTATTATTGAAGAAAAAGATAGGTAATGCGGGTTACTATATGTACATACATGGAAATGAGTCGAACCGAGTCAAATCATAGCTCGATAAGGATTTTTCAGTTTAAACGAGCCGAATAGTCAAATCATAGCTCGATAACGATTTTTCAGTTTGAAACTCGACTCGAGTTTGATACAAGTTATTTTCAGCTTGAGTTCAACTCTATTAAAGTTCACAAACTATTCAGTTCAGTTCGATTGGTTCATTTGGACAACTCAAATAATTAATTCATTTTTAAAAAAATACTGCACAAGGTTATATAGATAAATATAACATTATTTATATATAATAACATTAAACATAAAAAATAATACATGAATCATAGTACAATAACAATAAACATAAAAAAATTAGTTTA
>NW_017727299.1:0-17180 GCF_001865875.1 Lupinus angustifolius | reverse complement strand
ATATATATATATATATATATATTGAGCTAACTTATGAACCTAACTATTCGAACTCTATCCAACTCGAGTTTGACTCGTTTATTTAACGATCATAAATTCAACTCATTTGATTCATAAACTAAGTTTATCGAACTAAATAATGAATCGGACTTCAAATAAATAACGAATTTGTCGATCATTGTTAACCCTGGTAAGAATTATATCTATAGTTGTAGTGATGAATGGATGGATTATTAGTATTTAGCTATTTATTTTTAGATACATTTGTTTTTCTATTCTGTAAAAAAATTGATAAATATTTTATGATTGTTTTCGGTCATGAAGTTAATTAAGGTCGTATCCTTAATTATACAAAAAAAATTATATACACCTCATAATCATAAGTTTTGATAAGATAATTTAAATTTAAAATTATGAGTTGAGTTTGGCATTAATTATTTATAAATAACATTAAACTATGATTTTAAATAAATTATATGTTGATACCACAACATCATAGTTATTAAAACCGTATCGTACCGGCCGGTTCAACCGGAAAACCGGTGAACCGGGCCTCTAACCGGTACGGTACAGGTGTTGAACCGGCCAAGTATCAAAACCGGTCAAAAACCGGTCAAAACTGGTTAACAGGCCGGTATTTTACTAAACCAGCCGGTTTATACACATATTTTTTTTTATAAAAAAAACTTAAAAATTCATTACAAGGTGACACATCTTTCCAACCATTCTTCAACCCCTTCAAGGCACATACTTCCAAGACATACTTAGATTACACATTTTGGTTCCTAAAGTGACATTTGTGTAATCTTGGAGTACTGTCTGAAGATAGGGTTTAGTATAAAAGTATAATATTCATATGAGACAACTTTGACTCATTGGTGTTAAATGTTAAAACTCTAAATTTATTTGTTTTGTAGAATTAGTTGTGAACTTATGTCATTTATTTATATTTTGCGGTTGTTAAGTGATACCTTTAGTTTGATATATGTTTTTTAATTTAGACTTTGAATTTGTTAAAGACTTAAAGTTGTTTATTTATGTGAATTTTGAGTACATTATAAATATTGATTATAAATTTGAGCTACCTATTTGGAATTTTTTGTTTGTTATAGGTTTATATATATATAAATATAAGTAGGTATGTCCGGTTTAACCGGCATGCGGTTTAATTACTAAACCACTGGTTGAACCACTGTATCACTATACCAGTACCCTGACCGGTTTGATAACCGGTACAGTTTTAACAACACTGCACAACATTTCCCAAAATAGTATAGAATATTTTATTAACTATTGTTTTTGTGAATCAAATTATGCACTAACTATTGTATCATATAGATTCGACAAAATTTTATATTAATTATTAATAACCTAATACAACTTTTACCTTTTTATTCAGACTTAGGACTGATCATATATAACATCAAATACAAATAAGTAAGTTTAAAGATTTAAATTTTACTCATTTTTTGCCAAGCTTCAAGACAAAAATCTAATGAGCAAAAGACTAGTATTATTTTTGTAAAGATATTCATGAAAATGTAAAACTAACATTGTTACGATAAGTTATTTTTCTGAAGCTTCTAGGTGGGGATGGTTCATTCCAAGCTAACTAGATGTAAAAAATAACACTAATTTTCAATTTGCTTATTTGGTTGAGTTCAAAAATACTAGCAATTTTTCTTCCCCTTAAACCAAACACACTGGTTCTTAGCTTTCACACAACAATTTGGAAGAAAGAACTACCACCATTGAAAACAAGACCTCATAGAGATCAATTCTGGATATACCAACATGAACCAATAAGTTTGCTATATAGAGTTTGAGTTATCTAAACTCTAAAGAAAAGCTACATACCCAAACAAAAAGGAAAATAGGAGAATGACTTGCATTTAACCAGTTAAGGTAGCTGTAAAAATACAACTTAGGGCCTAATTCTATATTTAACAGTATTATGGTATATAAGACTATATGAAGGTAAAAGGCCACTAAAATTCTTTCTGAAACTAGCAGAGCAGCAATATGTATATTATATAAAATACCCAACAAATCTACATATGGCTTGGTCTCCTCTTCCCAGGATCTGACCTTAGCCTCTTTACAGGGTTAGCCCAACCAACTGAGCCACCACCAGACCCATTTGCTTGTTGAGAGGAGTGACCGTGACCGGCCCATCCTGGTGCATGGGGATTATGCTGAGCTAGTCTAGCATCCTTAGGGACTGAACCTGACCCTGGACTTCTTATGGCGAGACCAATGCGAGATGGTGAAATAGGGCCAGTCCTCGGCTTCACCAAAGATTTATCCCTGTCATTTCTTCTCTTCTTGCAGACAACCAGTTCACCTGGATGAGTTAGCAGTGGAGAATCGTCCGGCTGGTGTTGCTCCCGGGTGCTGCTTCCAGCTCTTGATTCTTTCGGTGGCAGAGGATGAGGGCCTTTCATCCTGGAGTTTTCGCCACTGGAAGCCGATCCACGCGGCAGTGACTTCTTTGGAGGGTATGGAGGATCAGTTTCGACCTCGTTTATCGTCCTGTGCCTCTTGCTTTGGCCAACAGCCACTGGCCTAGGGGAAGTTACGGTACCCGCAGGCACTTGAGCAGAGAAAGACAGTGCAATTCTTGCATCTTGGAAGTCTGTATCCGGAAATGCAATCTTCAAGATATCAAAAAATAGATCATGAACCTTCCTTGCTTCGGATCTTACCTGAGAATAATGGTAACTTGATGAGCACTTTCAACAGGTGAAAAAATATTTGATATAGTAAGTTCTCCTAGGGACCAGCAAACAGATCACATGAAATGTCTTCAATTCATTATATACATTAGCAGCAATCTTGAAACACAGGCAGTAAAAAACACAGATGAAAGCAATTCCATATTTGGCAGAAAACTTTCAATCACTTTGTAGTGATCAGGTACAAAGAGGGAAGAACTTTTATTTTATCTTAGTGATACAAAGTGTAACAAAATGGGGTAGCCATATTAAAAATTATAAAAATATACAATAAATCTTGAGGATAAAATTTCTGTCTAGCATCTGAAAATGTCAGACATGCTTCAACAGGCCAAAGTATAAGAAACACATGTAAAATACACTCAATATATGATATACCACATAATAAAAAATAAGGCTCCAAAATGCTGCATCTATTAAGAATGTATTTGGGATTTCATTAAAGGATTTAAACATGAGTTTCCATAAAAAAACCAAATACGTGAAGTTGTTTATGGGGAAGTTTGCTAACCTTCCAAACTGGGTCAGTAAGAACTGTTCAAGATAAACTAGTTCTATAAATTTAAGTTATTTTACAACCAGTCCTAATTTATTCCGTGATTTGGTTAAAACTTTGTGGGATTTTCTTAATACATTGGATTTTTGGAAAATAAAAAAATTATGTATTGGATAAATAAATATTTGGTACATTAGATACTAGCCAATTTACTTTCCCAATGCTCTTTTACCCTTTTTAAAGAAAACCCAAATTTGTATTGAACAAACTACAACAACAAACAAGCCTAAACCCAAATTTGTATTGAGCCATTTATAAAATTATAGCTACATTTAACAATTAAATTTTAATATTGAACATGAGACAAATAATAGAGAATAAAAGTTATGAGATAAACCCAAAAGACAAATGTGTAAAAAAAGTTGGATTAGGAAAAATAACTCCAAATGTTTTTTCAATAACTAGTTTTATCTAAAATTGATTTAGATGAGAACTAGTTTTATCTAAAATTGATTTAGATGAGAACTAGTTTTATCTAAAATTGATTTAGATGAGAACTAGTTTTATCTAAAATTGATTTAGATGAGAACTAGTTTTATCTAAAATTGCTTTAAATGAGAAGTAGTTTAAAAATAGGTAACTACCAAGCACCTTATATATAAAAACTAGCTCCACCACACTTACATATCTAATTTTTAGAAGTTCCCAACACCCCTTTGGAAAATGATTAATTTCAATCTCAAGAGAGCACAAATACAAGGTAGTGCAACAGCTTCCACCAAAAGCCAAAAAAAATTAAATCATTTTATACAGTGACACAGATAAGAAATCTCACCTCATGTGAAAAACTGTAAAAATGCATTGCACTCTTCAACATGAACTGCACATCAAATACAAGCTCCATTGCTCCACTGTACTCCAATCTATCAATTCGCTGGTCAATCTTTCTTAAATCCAATAGGCTGTTTCCGGACCCACCACTGTACCCAGAGTTCTCAATTCTCTTCCACAGATCCGTCAACAAAGGTACAATTTGTTGGCCTTCCTTGTCTATTCTCTTTTGGAGCTTACCAATCACATTTTTGCACTGGAAGTGCAGAAATTGTATGATGTTAAATACATAGAGAACATTAGCAGGAAGATAAATAATGGTCAACATAAAATCTCCCATGGACGTTATTTAAGATGGTAACAAAGTGATATCATAAATAAATATAGGAATATAGCCAAGAAAGTTTAAGCAAAGAGATGAAATGAACAAAGCAATAAGATTCACAGCACCCAGGAATACACATGACGATCAATGTAGAAAAAGACACATTATTAATCAATTAACAATGCATACCTTTCTCTGGGTGATTTCAGTCGTCTTAGTGCCATGACCTGAAGATCCACTTGAGTTGATAGGCTTCCCTTCCCAGGTTTCTCTGGAATGTTCACCACCATCCTCTGAATGAGCAGAAATAGAATTTAAGCGAGTAGACTTTGGGGAGCCAAGTAATTTGGATGTGTTAGCTACTCTCCTTGAAGGTAAAGTTCGCTTATTTTTCACTGATGATGGGTTTAGGTCATGCTTGCTGGGATTGGAATCTACAAACACTGTTGATTCAGGGTCAATCCTGAGTTGTGCATGATATTTATGGTCTGGTTGGACAGCCAAATGAGACGTCATCTCATTGGTAGACTTTCCTTCAGGCCTTTCAGCATTGTGGCGGGGTCGAATACGAAGACTACGTTTACGTTTAATCTTGGGCATCTGCAAAACCTGTTCATCCTCACCTTCATCGCGGTCATGAATCCAACTTCCAGACTGCTGATGGTCCATGTGAGAATCCCCTGACACAGCAATTTCCCCTTCCTCTAACTCATCTGCCTGGTAAAAATTATCAAAAGATATTTAAGCAGAATGAGATAGGAAAAGCAACCACTTAAAACAAAATAATAAAATATCCAAAATATAGAGCAAGGCCCTGTACCATCCTTTTCGAAGCGGAACCTGGCCTGGCATCTAATGCAGATAGAGAACCAAATTTCTGAGATGACACAGAAGGTGATACTGCTTGTCTCAATCTTTGACTGTCTGAGGATGATCCTGAGGAGCCAGCTTCTTCAATCATCTGATTCTTTTTAGCACTTTCTGATGATCGAGGAAATTCATATCCAGCATCGCATACAGGATCATCTCCTAATTGATCTTTAACAATGGGCTGAGCTCCTTCAGCCCCACTATACCCCTCATCTTCAAATTCTCCTACTTCACCCTCTTCATGTGCATATCCATTTCTTTCATCGGAGCTTGCTTCAGAATATTCCCCGTTATCATCCTCCACCTCCTTATAACTAAGATGTTTTTTACCCTTGGGCCGTCCCCTTCTCCTTTCAGTAACAACTTCACTGGATTCAACACCAACAGTACTACCCGATAAAATGTTCTTTGATGGTCTTTTTGATGAAGCAGCAATAGCAGCATTCACCTCTCTTGTATTTGCTCTAAGCCACTTAGGCACCTGATCAAACCGTGTCATCTCCTCGATCCAGTCCAGTTCTTCATCCATTTGATCAAACAGTTCAACTTCCTCTTCACTTCTAGCAATCATACGATTTACCTCCTGCAGTGAGGGAACATCATGGACATTTTCTTGATACCTCTCTTCATCATGTAATAACGTCTCCAAAGTCAAACGCCTCTCTTCATGTGTTGTTCTTTGATCAAAGCGTCCAGCATTGATAACCTCATCAGCCATATCAATCTTGTATTGTTGAATATTGTTCCGTATGAGGCTCTCAATGGATCCTATGTAGCGATCCTTGCCTGCAAGTTCATCCTCCATATCAACACTGCCTCCACTTCTTAGCTCATCCTCCTTCTGATGGCTAGAGATTTTGTCAACAACTGCTTCCAGGTAGATAACTTTGACTTCTCGTTTCTGTCCAATGCGATGAGCTCTTGCAACAGCCTGCTCCTCATTTTTAGGATTTGGATCAGGATCATAAATGACAACTGTGTCAGCAGACTGAAGGTTAAGACCACGCCCAGCAGCTCGGATACTAAGCAAAAAAATGAAACAGTCTGAATCAGGGCTATTAAAGTCCATTATAGCTGATTCACGGTCTTCCAAACTAGTTGTGCCATCTATTCTTCTGAACACAAGTCTTCGCCACTGCAGGTATTCTTCCAAGATGTCAAGGAGTTTTGTCATGGTACTAAACAGTAGCACTCGATGACCAGTTCTTTCAAGTTTTACAAGGATCCTATCCAGGATCCACAATTTTCCACAAGATTTTACAATGAACTCTTTAGATAAGTCACTGAAGAATGGATAGTTAAGCAGTGGGTGGTTGCATGTTTTACGAAGCTCCATGCATCTGTTATTTAAAGTTTTATATTGCTTCATCTGGTAGACTGGATTCTTTTGAACCTTACACATCTCATCCTCAGGATCAAGACGAAGGGTTCCCGTTGATTTAATCCAGTCATAAATGGCACTCTGGGCAGCGGACATTTTACATTTTAAAACTATCGAGACCTGCAATGCAACACTGACATTAGGAATGGGCCACCAGATAAAGAACCACTGGCCATATTAGGGCATATAATCATACCTTTGGTGGAAGAGAACCTTCAACATCTTCGACACGACGCCTGAGCATGAAAGGCTCAAGAATCTGATGAAGTCTATGGATAACAATAACTTTCTTTTCTGTCTCAAGCCAATCATCCTCTGCATTTGGAGTAGGAGCTTCCTTTTGAAATGGTTTCGAGAACCAGTCATTAAAGGCTTTCTTATTGTCAAACACCTCAGGAAGAAGCAAATTTAAAAGGGACCAGAGTTCCTTCAAATCATTCTGCAGAGAAAATCACACCACGAATAATTCCATCAACAACATTTATATTGCACCAAGTAGGCTTGCTTGACAAAACTAAGATTATGCACTGTTAGAGCTGATATAGTGTGATCAGGTACCATTACTTATTACCAACAAATGCTGTTGGGGCTAATTTGATTTTTCTTTACAAGATTTGCTCCTCACACCTTCGCATTAAAACCTCTCAAACATTGAATATTATACAATATATCTCAAGGTAAAAGTTCTATTTCTGCCGGTTCAATGCAGGTAAATTATTTCTTGCCAAGCAACTTAGCAGTATTTTACAGCCCTCTCCTGTTACATGCCTCTTTGCAAATAATATTTAACATGTGAAAGAACATGTATGGATTTTGTTATAACTGGAAGCACAAGCTGCACAAGAAAATAGAACAATGCAGACTTGACCTAGACTGACAACACTTGGTCTAAGTGGTGCACAACAGAGATAAATGAAAACTTAAAATGCACCACTTCTAACAACATGAATGTATCAAAACAGAGCAGACCTGTAATGGTGTTCCGGTCAAAAGAAGGCGTCTTTGACAACGATATCTATCAAGATCACGGGCAAGAACCGAATCTCTATCCTTCATTCTCTGTGCTTCATCAATTATGATATACTTCCAATCAATTTTTGAAAGCTTTGATCGGTCATACATGATGAACTCATAAGTAGTCACAAGGACATTAAATTTCATAGCAGAAACCTCCTGCAAATATAACAGAAGAAATTTTGGCAGTAAATATTAAAATACTTTGAAGTGTGGATACATAAAGAGAACAAACTGAGGCACACTTACTTGAGAAAATAATCTTGACCTATGATCCTTCATTCCAACATAATAGATGCATGACACAGATGGTAACCAATTATAAAGCTCACTCTGCATAATGAAAAAAAAATCAAGTTTAGCTCATTCACAAAGAAAAGGAATATCCTTCAATTGAATAAGCTGAATAATCAACCTTCCAGTTAACCAAAACAGCATTTGGGACTATTATAAGATGTGGGCCATAGTTTCCCTTAAATTCCATCAAGTAGGCAATCAATGCCATAACCTGGAAAAAAAGAAATATTCCAGTTTATAGAAAATTATACACAAAGAAAAAGTAACTAATTATGCATAAACAATATCTAACATCTCCCATGTATGACATGACAAGTTTAATTATGAACTGTAAAGTCAGCAGCAAAAATGGTCATTCTTTTCATTTCAAGACAGAGCAACAAAAGAATAAAACTAACCTGTACAGTTTTGCCAAGACCCATCTCATCCGCCAAAATTCCATTCAACTTGTTGTTATACAAAGAAAGCATCCATTGCAAACCAACCTTACGAAAAATAATGCATCAAAGCCTTAAAAACTTGCTGAAGCAAAAAACAAAAAGCAATAACTTAAATGGACCCCTTCACATAATGTAGTAACCTACAAGCTGATAGTCTCTCAATGTTCCAGCTCGTAACATTGATGGTTGCCTTATAACCGTTTCATTCACAGCATGAGCAAGAGTGTAGTACCTAGAAAGTATCCAACAATGGTACCATCAAGCATCAGATACACTATCATACAGAACCAATTATAAGTTGTAAAAGCATAGATATATAAACAAGAACAGGGCATTTAATTTAGAGTTAAAAAAGAAGCATAAACACATTGAGCCAACAACTTTCACTGAAAAACATATCCTCTCAGAGCTTTTTTATGCCAGAAATCAAGACAGTGCACAAAAAATTAACTAACAAAACTGACTTGTTAACAGATGAACTGTCTCTAGGAGTATTAATTTCCATAAAATGATTTCTGATCATCATTTCCTCTCCGGCACAAGTTGCAGCTGCTCTGACTTCTTCTTCAGAAAGACCCTTTAAGTCAAAAACATATAATGGTTTAGTTACATGTAAATAATCACCAAGAAGTTAAATAGTAAATCAGAAACCATCAAAAAAAGAATCCTCAAAACTATATATCACAGGAAAAAGGGGGATACAAGCATAACTATTCTCAGAACATGGGAATTTTCTTTTAAATTATCTTTTTATGGAAAAAGGAAGTTAATGAAGTATGCCTGTAAACGTGCTGCAGCTGCAGCAGCTTTTGCTGCCTCTTCCACTTCCTGTTGATTTTTGGCAGCTGTTATCTTACTTCCTAATTTATGTAGGTACTCTTCTGTTTGGCTCAAGAAAGATGAAAGAACAGCATATCTCTCTGCAGCATCACCAGGCATGCTAGTCTGCTGCTCCAACAACATCTCCCTATATCGGTCAACATCGTTGTTTTTCAAGGCTTCCATCCTTTTGTCCCTGTCATCATCTTTACGTTTTGAGAACTCCCTCAACATCCTCTCATGATATTTGGCCACCCCCCTGTTGCGGGCAGTACGGGCATCACGAATAGCCCAGTGTGCCTCAAGAAGCTTCTTCCGCCACTGAAATATAGATTTGAGTTGCTTCTCCCTTAAAGCTCTCTGAGATGTCTGCACTTGTCTAGCAAGCTCCATACGCTGACGCTCACAGAGCCTAACAAACTTACGATACGGCCTATCTGGCATTGCCATTATCTCTTGTTGCTGTTGATCAATCTCATTCCTTAAACGTGCCTGTAGATCTAAAAGGCGAAGCTTTTTCTCTTCAATTTGCAGCTTCAAAACAAGATCAGGTCTAATTCTTTTCCTCTCTAAGTTTACTGCTAATAAACCTTCGATCTTCTTCAATTTTTCTGTCCGTTTCTTGGTAAGTACTTCCATGCCTTCCTCAAAAAGAATCTCGTTGACATCATATGCCAGTGACAAATTATTGTTATTGTTTACCATCATCGAGGACCCAAAGGAGTCATGTTTCCTAGTGAAGAAAGGAAAATCAAATAGGGGTCCATGATATTTTCTGGTGGAACCCACATCCTTTGGCTGAGACATAGTGCTTACTTGTTCAGGTTTCTTCATTTGCATTGAGTCAGGCACAGAAGGCTGCGGTGCAATAGCCTTTCCCCTATCTAGTGCTAACTCGCTTCTAATAGGAGTTCTGTTATCTCCATGTTCATTGTCCTGGTCTGACTTAGCAGAGCTTGCAATTGACTTCTGATGTTCCTTTCCAACAGACAACATTGGTGCAGATTCCTTTGACATGGGTGGCACAACAGCTTGCATGTGAGCAGATAGCATGGTGGATTTCTCATCTCTGGCAACCAATTCCTGCTTTAAAGAACTCTGTCCATTAATAGCCGGGATAGATTGTGAATCCTTAGCATGGGATTCAATGTGCCTTGGTTGTTCAGCCACTTTATTTCCAGTAGATTTGTCTTGATTTTGTCCTCCAGCAGGTTGATGTGGGGGTTGCACCTGCATATCAAGAGGAGGTGGAGCAATAGCCCGAAGAAGTTCTTGGGGTAGAGTACCTTCTCCTTTCTGTCAACCAAAAGAAAAATAAAATTAGTGAGAACAATTTTTGTTAAGAATATACACATTACATCTCTCCTAGGTATATAGAAATAGCACAAGCTCACATAATGTAGACAGACTTAGACAGATGCAGACAGACACAGATAGAATGAAAAGGAAGCAGAGATAAACCTTCAGCCGCCTAAATGCTAGTATCTGTGCTTTAAGAACATGAAGCTGTTGTTTGGTAAACTTGCTTTGTTGTTGAGGCATCTGAGCAGGTGAACCTTGAGATCTGGCATAATTTCCTGAACCCCCTTCATTAATTGGACCTCCAGCCTGAGGAGTAGATTGGTTTAACTGCCTGATTTGCTGCATTTGAGGAGGTTCTGGACCAGATGGTGAAATTTTTGCATTCAAAGGGTTATCTGCATTCAAGTTCACATTGGAAGAAGACTGCTGAGAATGCATAGAGGGAATTCCGTTCCCAACTATTATTGGCTGCTTCAAAGAAGCTTGAGACTCTCTTCCATGATCACTGAATTGCTGCATTACCATGTCGCTAGAGTTACTGGACATGCCAGCATTCGTTGTTGAGCCAAAATGGTTGGGTGGAACTGTCTGCCTGGCTTTTGAAGAGCCCGACTGCCCGGACACATCACTTGATGAATTAGCATGTGCTGAGTTCTCACTCGCAACTGCTGGAGAAATAACCTGCTGCTTTGAAACAGGGGCAGGAGATGACTGAGAACCAATGTTGCTCTCATTGGCCTTTGGTTGAGGAATCATCCTTGACTGCATCAATGGCATTAGCTGTGCCATTAAGTTGGCATTTGCAGGATGTGACAAATCAATATTTCGTTCTCGTGCCCATGCCTGGATAGCCTGCAATTGAGCAGACATAGCAACCTGGGAGTTCATAACATTTTGGATGCCTTGCTGAGTTTCTGGTGTTTGTGTTGATCTTATCATATTTCCAGGCATTAAGTGACCAATGGCACCCTGGTTTGAAGGCTTTCCGTCACTCTTCTGATCATGTACCATCTGCTGTCCATGCTCTATCTGCTTTTCCCCACGAGCAACATGTTCAGATGAATTCCTAGAGGATGATGATCCTTGAGCTTGATTCACTGCCTGCATAGACATAAGGTCCTGCATTTTCAAATTACCCATACGCATTTCCTGATCCTTCATAGATGAAGGGTTTAACATCCCCATCTTAGGATGCTGCTGTGACTGAATTCCCAAAGCAGACTTTTGTTGTGCCTGGAGAGCATACTGAAGGTATGCTTGATGGACAGGATTCAGCATTTGCTGCTCAACACCTTGACCCCTTAGCTGGGTATCCTGGCCCGAACCATGTTGAGCTGAATCAGTGAATTTTCGAGACTGCTGAGGCAGATGCATGGCACTAGGAGATGAGAAACTGCTGTTACCCCCATATGCCCCTTGAAGCCCAGCTTGATAGGCTAAAAAAGCTTCATTCCCTTCAGGTTTTCTAAGTAGTTGCTGTTGGAATGACTACACATGTAAAGACGTGAGCATAAGAAAAATGTTAAGTACAATACTAGGACAGAAAATTCTGTGGATACTTCTTTTTATCAGCAATTCTATGGATACTTGTGCAGGCTATTAGTACAATACACAGATAAAACCAAAAGGTGAACTCTAATGGAGTAACATAAACAATTAAACATGAAACCAGAAAACACGACCATGATTATGAATTATGACAGAATCCTATCCACAAATACCACATCACATACAGAATATCAGACCTACATTAATGAACACAACATTTAGAGAAATAGTCAAGATTATGATGATCTTCCTATTAAGATTGCATCAGATAGAAAACTGCAAATCAACAAGAAACAGACGATTTAAGTTAATGACATTCACTTGAAATTTACTGCTAATAACAGAAGTGACAGACAGGAAACAGCAAGAACAATCAAGGCTGAAATTAACAATATGCAGAAGTAGACGAAACAACACTTTTAAAAAGATATAATACTTTACTGCTAACATAAACATGAAACAAGAAACAAAACCATGAGTTTGAACTATGACAGAATCCCAACCACTATTAAAATATAACAGGACGAAAATCAATCATACATTAATGGAAACAACATTTTGAGAAATGACTGATATAATGATTGACTTTCCCCTTAAGATTGCATCAGATAGAAAACTTCAAGGCAACCAGAAATAGACGAAATAAATTAATGACATAACTCAGATTTAACTGCTATAACATAAAACAGAAGGGATAGACAGCTAGAACAATCAAGGGTGAAATTAACAATATGCAGAAGTAGACGAAACAACACTTTTAGCAAGATGCAACCTGATATTCTCTACATGTACTCTACAGTAAATGAACATGTTTAAACAAAAAGAATATTACCTGAAGAGAGAAGTGAAGGATAAAAAAAGAGTTTCAAATCAAAACAGTAAAACATGAACCTAAGTTTTAAAACCCCAAAAGTTTCATAATTCTAATCAATATCTAAAAGGAAATTCAAGGAATGTTTCAAAAAAGAAATAGTAAAGACAGAACAGTTTGTTTTTTCCAATAACTGAACATCACATATGAACATGAAATAAATGCAAAAAGACCAATTAGTAAAATAATTCAAAAAGGCAAAACAGAACTCATATTTTTGTGATTGAAAGGAAAGTTGAAAGGAAAACTGTCAATGTCAGCACATTAGCACACAATTGAACTGAGATTCAATGCATTCAACAGGTTTACACACTCAACCAAATTAAAACATGCCTAGTTTGACTGTTTGACTCCATCTTTACCTGAAAAATTAATTGTTCTTTAAAAGTAAAGACCACATGCCCGACCAATTAAGTAAGACAGGTACGAGGTTGTCATAAAAAAAGGAAAATAATGCAAACTTTACTAAATCCCAATTCCCAAAATCCCACTACAATGTGTCACATACTCACATATCACCAAAACCCAATAGGGCAATAACTAACATCACTGCACAGTAAACACAATTAACTAGTCAAAGTGTGTATTCTACTGAATTCACATAAATTTGAGCTAAACCCCAAAAATCCATACCTGTCTAGAACCTATCTGATGTTGCTGCTGCTGCTGGTGATGCTGATGCAAAGAGTCTAACCCTAATTGTGACGCCGAGGACGAAGAAGATGGCGAAGCCGCAGCCGGTGACGAAGCTGCCCGGCCCGCCGGCCCCGCACCGGGGTTCCAGCCACCACCTCCACCGGATTGCATGCAGAACTCGATGTGAATAACCAAAAACCCTCAATTCAGATCAGTCAACAGTACAAACCCCAAAAAATTAAAAAGCAAAATTCATAAAAATTGAACAGACCCACAAATGCAAAACCCTCAGATCCCTCCAAAATTCACGAAAAAACAAAACTTTTTTTGATGAAAAACAGCATCATCATGGTTCCACCATTTTTCTCTCTAGCTGAAGCTACCACCGATTTTTTCTCTCTAAAAAAACGTGATTTTCGGAACAAGGGAAAAGGGTGGATCTTTCTTCAGAAGGTAAGAGGAAAACTTGTCTGAATCACGATTGTTTGCACTACGCGATTATGTTCAATTTCCGGTCAAACCCTAACAAAAAAATTTCTTTTTGAAAAAAAAAACATATTTTTGTTTTGGGTTCAGAGTATTGGAACTTGGAAGTGAAAAATGTGAAGGGACCGTCTCTCTTTGTTGTTGTGCCTAAATGCCAAAACAATGAGGTGGGATCGCTACGGTTACTGATTCACGAGAAGTATTTTTTGATTGCCCTCTACTTTTCATCAAAATTGCAGATGAACCCTCTTTAAATGTGAATCAATGCTTTTTTAATTTTTTGAGTAAAACTTCATTTAAGTATTGTTAATCAATTTGTTCTCTCAAACATTATTTTATTAATAAATAAATAATCAATTGTGCATCAATGAATTTTGTTCCAAAAAGTGTCCTATTCCTAGATGGCAAAGAGTTGGGACAAGTATAGGTTGTATTTTCTCATTCCCAAATTTACAATATTTGTGGGTAACGAGTATTTGTAAGTACTCAATGAATTTTTAATTTTAATTATGTATTATACTATTTGTAATAATATATAATAATATGATATTTATATAATAAATTTATGATAATAATCGTTTAGAGTGTAATTTATTATGAAATAATAATAAAATATATGAAATATAATCTTAAAATAATAATAATAAACTATAATATATAAAAAATTAAAAACTAAATTTATAAATTTGAGGTATCCACATGGCGGGTATTATAAAATTCATTTTTACACATAAGCTATTATTGCGGATACTTGTTGTGAGTATTTTCATGAGTACCTACAGATCTAGGTTTTTTGTCATCCCTAGTTACTCTATGTGTTACTTACTACGTTTAGTTAAAAAAAAATGTATTTAATGTAAAATTTTAATAATTAATTATTTTTTTAACCAATCATAAGTAATGACACACAGAATGCTACAGATTGTGAGATAGAAGGTCTGATAATGTTTCATATTGCATGCATTTAGCATAGAGAAAAAGTATATACAATAACATTGTATGAGTTTTATATATTGTCAGTACATCGTTCATATTCATCTTTTCTCATCACTAACTACTCAAAATAATGTGATTGAACTTGCTTGGAAGTTTGGGTATCCATGATAGATTTGAATGGGTTTTTAATAAAAAAATTATTTAATTGTAAAACATAAATATGACATTAATTTTTCAGTATAATTGATTTACATTAAGATATTCAATCATATTTAAAAGTAGCATCAACAAGACGTTAATCTAATAGTTTAAGGCTTTGCTAGATCTTGAATAATCAAAAAGTCAAATACTTGATTCCTGTGGGCGAATGCGGACACGATAAATGTTATCTCACTCTCAAATCTATAATATTTATGGGTACCATGTATTTGCAGATATCCGACGTGTTTTTAATTTTAATTATATATTATATTATTTTTAATAATCAAAATGTAAAAATAATTATTACATTAAATTACACTTATTATTAGCCATTAAAATAAGATAAATATAAGGAAAAATATTTTTTTGTTTCTCTTTCTTCCAATAACATGTTGCATCCTCCAATGTGTGTTTTATGAGTTGTTCCTCTCACTGGAGGTAATCCTGTCCGAGCCGGACACATCTACAGATAAGTGGAGCTAACTTTCCCAACGAGCATTTTTTCCATCCACAAGACTCGAACCCGGGTTCTTGCTTAAGGGGAATCAAGCATGTACCACTTGAACCAACGCCCGTTGGTGTGGGTGATTGATTTGCAACGCGCTTTTAACATTTCATTACTAGAACCAATACAAAAGGCCGTAGAAAAGCTACAATTTTTAAAAAAATATTATGTGATTTTGTTAAATAATTATTAATATGAAACATTAATTGTTGGTGGGAGTAAAGAGAAATATTAACGGTTGGTTGAAGGAAAGAGAAACTAAAAATATATATCACATGATAGGTACCATTAGTTTTATCTTAAATCAATGGTTAATTGTTGTAATTTAACTCAAGTGTAAATTGATTTCTCCTCATATAAATTTAATTAAAAACTAAACTTAAAAATTTGCGTATACCCACATGGTGGGTATAATAAAACTCATTCTCACGTATAAGTTATTATTGCTCGTATTTATTACGGGTATTTGCACAAGTACATATAGATCGGGTTTTTTTGTCATCCCTAGTTACTATATGTGTCACTTACTACGTTTGGTTAAGAAAATTGTATTTAAATTAAAAATTTAATAATTCATTATTTTTCTGACCAATCACAAGTAATGACATACAGAGTTGTACAAATTGTGAAACAGAAGATATGATCCTCATGTCGGTTATGTTCCATATTGCATGCATTTGGAATAGAGAGAAAAAAATACACTTACATTGTATGATTTTTATATAGTGTTGGTGTATCATTCACACTTATATTTTCTCATCATTAACTCATCAGAAAAAGTAATATAAATAAATGGTTAATAATAAATCAATAAATTTTTACACTAACAGGGTGAGAAATGCATAAATATTACCATTTTTATAATATCATGTGGGGTACATCTAAAATATTACATAATCTAATATGAATATAATGCTTATTTTGATCTTTCAAAATTTGATAGACAATATCTTCAAGGATGTAGTTGGTCATCAATGACTTAGATAATATGGATGATATATTAGACTTTACTTTTTCATGAGGTAGTTAATGCTTTTTACAATAAAGACAAAATGAACTTGCGTGAAAGAATGGGTAATGGTAATCGATTTGAATCGGTTTTTAGGTGAAAAAATATTGAATTGTAAAACATAAATTTTATGTGCTTTAGTTCAGTTTAATTGATTTAATATATTCATTCATATTCAAAGTGGTACTAACAATATATTGATCTAATAGTGAAAAATGTTGTTAAATCCTAAAGATAATTAAAAGATTAAAAAATTGATTCTTGAAAGTGACAACAAAAATAAAAATAGGGGGAAGTAAAACAGTAGCAAATAAGTATTTGTAGCATATTCTCTTGATTTTAACAATATAAAGTATTAACTAATAAGTAATAACATTTTGTAACAATTAAAAATATGAAGAAAAAAATACATTTTAGATTGTCAATTGCGTGACTAAGTAGGTTTAGAAATGAAACCACCTCCATTAATCATTGAATA
>NW_017727298.1:0-2755 GCF_001865875.1 Lupinus angustifolius | reverse complement strand
TATATATAATAAGTATCGATTTAGTCTGACTCTTAAAATTTGAACCAAAATCTAAACTAAATCATTGATTTTATAAAAATTAGTCCAACATCATCCAAGCAAATTCAATTTTTGTGGTTTTCGTTTCTTAAAGTAGTTTTTAATTTTTTTGTTGGATGGATCCAAATTTGATCACCTCTATTTGATACTGCACTATAAAAGATAATAATTGAAAAATAAGTCAAAGAGACTTTAATATATAGTGATATGATATTTATGTGGAATTAATGATTTAAGTTATCTATTATAATTATACTTATTTTGCATTTAGAAAATTGTGAAAATTATATTATAGATAAAATGTGTTGTATCTAGATTTTTTTATATGTTGTCATTAATTTATGCATTTGAGCAATAATTATTTATTTGAGTAAATTATACTAACACCCGAGTTTTAGTGAAATTAGGCAATACACTCATTCTTTTTTAAATCTACACAAATCGCTCGTAATTATATACATATATTATATTGATCATCCTTGTAGAAAAGATAAGTGTAAGTTATTGAACAAAAAAATAATGATGAGTGTAATTAAGTTAAACAAAATAAGATATATTGTGAAGAAAATTCCAAATAGTATAAAAAATCATGTGAGTTCGTTATTTTGGTTAGTTACAATACAGTATAAAAGTTGTTTAAACATCTCATTAGAATTATTGATACAACTTGTAAAAAACAAAATATAATTAATAAACATTGACTCTTGTATTATTTAAAGTTTTATTCACAATAAATCATATTTTGTTCGACTTAATTATACTCGTCATCATTTTTTGTTGAAGAAAATACACTTATCTCCCATCAGAGATAGTCAGTATAATGTATTTATATAATCAAAGAGTGATTTGTGAACCAACGGGCGTTGATTCAAGTGGTACATGTTTGATTCCCCTTAAGCAAGAACCCGTGTAACACCACGAATTTTACAATTTTGAATTATAAGATTTTACTAATATTTTCATTAATTATATATATTCGAAAATGAATTTCTGGGAATTATCGGTAAGGAATTAGACAAAACTCTAGTTGAGTTTTATTCTTGAAATTTTATTTCCGATTTTATGGTAAATTTTGGTAATTTTCTGAGACAGTCGGTTCTGGACCACTGTCGGGGCCGAATCCGCCCGGTACGGCTCAAAAAGTGTCCTTTTGAGTTCCGTAAATCGGAATCGAATTCTGATCGTGCCGTTGGATTCGTAATTTAATTTTGAGTCGACATAGACCCTTAATACACTCATACCTATTTTCTAAATATTTTTCACTCGGAATGCCGAAATCCGAAATTCTAATCGAATATTAGGATCGGACGATTTAAAATACCCGATCGAGTATTGGCCGATAATACTCGGGAATGTTTATCACACGTGTCCGCAAGGTGATCATTACACATTGGGATGAGAGATTTGACTTCCATAAAGCAAATCTCCCATCACTTTCACCATATCTCATGAGCTCATCATTAGCCACCCTATGAGATTTGTCCTTATTGCCTAGGGAAAATCTGATTTCCCTCTCTCCTTAAACCCTCACACTCCACACTTCACTCACTCACTTTTGCATTTTCAAAGAGAAGGTAACTCTCTCCATTTTTCTCTCATTTTTCTCAAGTCTTCTTCCATCTTCAATCCTTGATCTCTCAACATTCAACCAATGGATGTTGATGAGATTTAAGTATGTCGTTCATGAGTATGTCAAGAACATATTCAACCGTTGAAATTTTCTAAAACGCTTTATAACTCATTTTCTCTTCAAAACCGAAAATGATGTGGTTCTTGAACTCACAAAAATATTTTGTTGAAAACATGAACAACTTGTGTTCATAGAGTTGTTATAATGTTGTATTACATACTTTTGTTGTTTTAGCCAAAGGGGATGATGATAAAATCAAAGGAACCTTTAGGAAATGTTTTGTAAAAATGAGAATGTATGTATTTCTATTTGTTTTTAGCCTTAAACCATGGCTTGAATCAAGTTGGAAAAATAGAAATCTTTGTTAAAAATGATGTTGAGGTTTATGAGTACATGAAGGTCTCATGAAACTCTTAAATGATACTTTGTATAACTTACTTTAAAGTGGTAAGATTATCAAAGAATGTTTTAAATCGGAATATGGAGTTTTAAGTATTTTGGTAACGATTTTAGAAATATCGGAAACTAACGAGTTTTATTATGGTAGTTACGAAGATTTCCGGCATTTGAACCTTGCAACCCAACCGAACCATAGGGATTTCGTAAAGCACGCTTCATTAAGGTGAGAGAGAACACATCGTGACATAGTGGTGTCCGAATATGACACCCGGATCTCCTAAACCATCTCAAAGGTTTTGGAGTTAACTTGGGTTTAAGAAACCCAAGATTTTTATGTTTGAATGCTTTTGAATATATGTGATTGTTGATGAAATGTGTTGAATATTGTATATGAATGTTGTTGTGAAATTTTCTGAGTGCAGGTGGTTGAAAAACCATGTTTGAATGTGTCTTGATTGTTGAAAATGACAAAAATTAGCATTCTGTCCAAATTCCAGTAGTCTGGGCGAACCAGGAGTCATCAGGGCGAGCTCGGGCGACCAGGGCGTCGTCGGGGCGAGCTTGGGCGACCAGGGCGTCGCCGGGGCGAGCAAAAACCCGTTTGGGCGGAAAAAAAAAAATTCCAGGATTTCGCCTGGGCGACCGAGGCGTCGCCGGGGCGAGACCGGGCGACCGAAAGTCCGCCCG
>NW_017727297.1:0-5295 GCF_001865875.1 Lupinus angustifolius | reverse complement strand
TGATGGGGGCTGTGTTATGTGGATTTTGTATATGTTTAGTGGCGATGTAGTTTCCGTCTTTGTTGACCTTATATATATGACTAATTATGACTTAACCATTCATATGAATTGTGTTATTCAGGAAATTGTGAATCAGGTTAAGTTATCATTCGATAACGATAAGTTGATTTTCCGCATTTGAGTTACTTAAAGTGATGTCCCGGAAAAGGAAGGTTTTAAAAAGAAAATAATTTTATACATCCCCATTTCAAAAAAAAAAAAAAATATACCCATTTTTCCGCAATGTTTTTTAGAAGTATTTTTCGGGGCGTTACAACCCGGGTTCGAGTCTTGTGGATGGAAAAAATGTCCGTTGGGAGAGTTTAAAAAAAGTGAGTAATTTATACAATTTCACTAAAAACTCAAAGGAGGTTAGTCTAATAATTTACACTTGTTTATTTGCATGTGTAAAAATCAGTTATTTAATTTATGCATCCGTTAATGTAGGCATTGTTAATTTCAATATATTTAATAAAAATAGTAAATACTCATTTTAGTCCTTTATATTTTTCGACCTTACCAGTTTAGTCCTTAAAAAAAGACATAAAATAGTGTCAAAAATTTCAAATGTAGAACAGATTAGTCATTTTTAGCATATTTTACAACATCTAGTAATGACTAATTTAACTGCCAATGTAATGTCCCAAAAATCATTTCATAATTACTATATTTAATCTCTTGGAAAAATGGGTAATTTTTTTTCTTTTATGTAACATATAACTTACAAATCATTTTTTCCAGTTTATTTATTCTCTTTGAAGACGTCACATTTTCAAACCTTCACGGAAATAATTTTTTAATACTTAAAATGTAATTGAACGAAACACAATTCTTTTGTGAATACTTCTCATTAATCAATTCTTGAATTTTTGCAATACGTACATTATGGTTTACAAAATACAATGCGGAGTCTATTTTTGCATATTGGGGCGTTAGCATTACAAAAGTACCCTACACATGTTCCCTATCAAAAGAAAGAAAGGAGCTCCTGTAACGGCCCAAAAATTACTCCAAAAATCTTGCTCAAAAATGGGTATTTTTTTAATGATGTCATATAAAATTTATTTCCTTATATTCGTTTCATTTTCGGAACATCACTTTAAGTAGCATACAATGCGGAAAATAAAAAATAGCATTACCTAAAGGTAATAAAAATATAACTCAATATAACTTTGAATCATACTTCATTTAATAACGAAAAATATCTGTACGAAATACAAGACGGAAGAAATATTCGCCCAAACTGAAATTACACAAAAGACTGAGACATCCAGCACATCAAAAAGTACCCTACACAGATCTAAGTCGCAAGGGCTTGTGTATGTGTACCGATCTCCCTCAATTCTCCATGCCCCCTCCTGGGACATCGAGAAGCGGTAACTCTGAATCCTGCCAGAATGATCCATCTGAACAAAACGCAAATAGAAGACAACATAAAGAAAAAAGAGTAAAACATCTAATGAATATTACTTATTAACGACGTGGAATTACACAGAATATTACATCCAGACAGACACGCATAATAACACAATATATACATCACATATAAAAAAATGCACAATGATAAATGATGTTATAATCTCAGATTATGAGGATCAAAGTCCACAATTTCAATGTATGAATGTTATGCTTGTTTCATCAATCCTTTCACCAATATCTTCCCAATATACTATACGGAAATAACCAAGAGTACATGCCCCATAACAAGCCGATTTGAACGCACCAAAATTATTCCTCGCAAGGATATATGATCGATCTGTTTCGAAGAACTGTCCATTTCAGGACGGTGTCGTATCAAACACTTTCTGGGCATCCCTTTCATTGATCTTGATTGCAAAGAGGGGTCGTCAGAGATCGTCTAGTTTGCACTGTGAGAACTATCCGATCCAACTGAATACCTCATCAAGGAATACAAGGGACTCGTCTCACCTAGACTCACCCTCAAGACTTTCCTGACGAACCACCACCATCGTCGTCCCTCTCAATATCTCGGGGCTCGTTCGTCTCCCATAAATTTCCTCTCCACTACTTCATTATCCATAATGAGCATGCACACTAACCGAGGTTAGCCGATTAAATCTTTTAATCATTATTTTATATGATCGGCCCAACCTAAGACATCTCCCAAGGGAATGCTTCTTGTGGGACCCGATCTTACTTCAACACGTAAATAGAGGAATAACATCCCTACTACTACGAATGTAACGCAACGAAAAATACTTCTAAAAAACATTGCGGAAAAATGGGTAAATTTTTTTTTTTGGAAATGAATTATATAAAATTGTTCCCTTTTAAAAACCTTTCCTTTTCCGGGACATCACTTTAAGTAATCCGAATACGGAAAATCAACTTATCGTTATCAAATGATAACTTAACCTGATTCACAATTTCCTGAATAACATAATGCATATAATCGTTTAAGTCATAATTAGTTCATACAAACGAGGTCAACAAAGGCGGAAACTAAATCGCCACTAACATATACAAAAGTCACAAAGAAACACACCCCTCCACCAAAAACAAAAGGGGACATCGACTGGCCCACAAGCTGACTCAAAAGATTCCAAGAATGCTGGACCCCTCACTCGGGTCCTCCTCCTCTTCCGAGTCAGACACGAGGTCGATCACCTCCACCGAGCTCTCTACATTTACGAGCTCAATGACCTCTTCCTCTTCTTCCACTTCGTTATGCCATAACCCAGCGACATAATTCGGAGGGGATGACATTCTCAACACCGGAGCCTTCTTGCAGGGACCTCCTCCAAGAACCCGGCTCCTTTGGGCTCTACTGGATGATGGAGCATCCAAACAGTCTGTCCACGTCCTATGACCATGGGAAGGAACGACGTCATCACTCCTGACTGGCGGGTATCGAAGTCCATCCTCTGGAGACCTCAGCCTCCTTGGCGGCAAGGTGAAACAAGTATCAATGTAGGTGTCGGGTTGAGGGATCATCATCGATGACCCGTTGCACATCATGTGCAACGACAGACCCCAGGAGCTTGTGTAGGTGTATTTGTGACCATCACTATCCCATTGTCCCATCGGGGACATCGTGAAGTGATAACCTCGAATGTGAGTGTTGTTGTTGGCCATCTTCATAGCAAACATATACAAAACAAGAACAATACAACAGAGAGAGTAAGACATCTAATGAACATAAATTCATTGACGGCATGGACTTACTCAGAATATCACACTCAGACATAAAATATATTTTTAACATACAGTTCATCATTTATCATTGACATCACGAAGAAATTCATAACTTACCATTTATTCCAACATTATCAATATATCAAATAATATAATCAACATTATACTCATAGCCACATCACATGCATAAACGTAGGAATACATAACACTTGTAACTCACATGTGGGAATTCACTTCCACATTGATAATGTATGCATAATATGTCATGATTATCCACCTTACACCAATATCCATCCAAAATCCTAATCGAAAATAATCGAGAGTACAGGTCCCACACCAAGCCTCTTTGTACGCACCCGAATGACATATCCTCGCAAGGAATTAAAAATAGACCGATCGGTTCCCTCAGGAACAGTCCTACCTGGACCTAGGTCGTACAAATGCTTTATGGGCATCCCTCTCATCGATCTCGAATGCAATCCAGGGGTTGTCAGAGATTGCCTAGTTTGGCCTGTGAGAACTGTCCGATCCAACAAGATACCTCCCCAGGAATAGAAGGGACTCGTCTCACCCAGACTCTCCCTCAAGACAATGTTGGCGAATCACCGTCCAATCAGTGCCGTCCCTGCTTACTTCACGGTGCTCAAAGACGTCCCGTCATTTCCTCTCCACTACTTCATGGTCACAATGCAATGCATTCTTAATCAGAATCAAATGCAAATGTATTAATCAAACACATGATCGGCCCATCCTTAAGCCATCTCCCGACAAGGAATGCTTCTCGTGGGATCCGATAGTATGTCAACCGTACATGCTCAAGGTAATATCTCAATCACTACAACTCATCACCGAATAATCCTGGACGGTCACATGACTAGGCATCTTACGGTCGGTCGATCGTTGTTCCATGATATCATGTATCCTTACTAGGGTACCCCCTAGTTCGCGACCTCAAGTCAGATACTTGCCCAACACGGCGTACACACAAAAATGCTTTCATACTTTTGTGGAGTCATGCTTCTCATCTAAGCCATGATCTCATTCCACAACCTTTATATCACAACACACCCTACCCGGGTTCATCACATTGTTCACAACATCATCTTATTGCAATCTTTAAATCTTAAATAAACTTAAGCCTTCCTCGCCCAGGCGAAGATGCTATCACCCAAGCGGGGCCTATTCTCGCTCAAGCGAGACATCTCTCGCCCAAGCGAGAGAGTTCCAGAAACTCATTAAAATCCTGGGCTTTCTAGCCCAAGCGAGGCCCTTCCTCGCCCAGGCGAGGGAGTTCCATAACCAAAACTTCCCCTCGCCCAAGCGAGACTGTGCCTGCCCAGGCGAGAGTTTCTCGCCCAAGCGAGACTATGCTTGCCCAGGCGAGAGTTTCTCGCCCAAGCAACAAGGACTTGGACAAAATACCAATTTTGCCCTTTTCGACAACCGAAACAAATTTAAACATGGTTTTTCAAACACCTGCACACAGAAAAGTTCCCAACAACATTCATATACAATATTCAACACATTTCATCAACAATCATATATATTCAAAAGCATTCAAACATAAAAATCTTGGGTTTCTTAAAACCCAAGTTAACTCAAACTTTTGAGATGGTTTAGGAGATCCGGGTGTCATATTCGGACACCACTATGTCACGATGTGTTCTCTCTCACCTTAATGAAGCGTGCTTTTACTTGTCAACTACGGTTGGTTTGGTTTTCAAGGTTCGAACACCGAAATCTTTGTAACTACCACAATAAAAATCCGTTAGTTTCCGATATTTCTAAAATCGTTACTAAAATACTTAAAATCATTTCTCTTTTTCCCCTTCATGATTATACATCCCTTTCATCCACCCGGTCCAAAATTACATGTTCTTGACCATCCTTTTTCATCGAAAGTTCGTTCACGATTTCCATCTATTTAATGGTACGGTTTTTAGTAAGACTACGTATTCCGATTTAAGACGTTCTTTGATAAGCTTACCATTTTAAAGTAAGTTATTCAAAGTATCCTTTAAGAATTTTATGAGGCATTCATGTACTCATAAACTTTACATCCTTTTTAGCAAAGATTTCTATTTTTCCAACTTGTTCCAA
>NW_017727296.1:0-1414 GCF_001865875.1 Lupinus angustifolius | reverse complement strand
TACATTCTCATTTTTCCAAAACACTTCCTAAAGGTTCCTTTGATTTCATCATCATCCCCTTTGGCTAAAACCACCAAATACATGTAATAAAACATTATAACAACTCTATGAACACAAGTTGTTCATGGTTTCAACAAAATATTTTCATAAGTTCAAGAACATCACCATTTTCGGTTTTGAGGAGAAAATGAGTTAGAAAGCGTTTTAGAAAATTTCAACGGTTGAATATGTTCTCGACATGCTCATGAACAACATACTTAAATCTCATCAACATCCATTGGTTGAATGTTGAGAGATCAAGGATTGAAGATGGAAGAAGCAAATGAGAAAATGAGAGAAAAGAGGAAGAGAGGATTTACCTTCTCTTTGCAAATTTGAAAATGGAAGAGTGTGAGAGTGAAGTGTGAAGTGTGAGGGTTTAAGGAAAGAAGGGAAATCAGATTTCCCTCTAGGCAATCATACAAAAAATCTCCTAGGGTGGCTAATGATGAGCTCATGAGATATTTGAGAAAGTGATGCGAGGTTTGCTTTATGGAAAAGCAAATTTCACATCCCAACGCGAAATGACCACCTCGCGGACACGTGCGATAAACATGCCCGAGTATTATCAGCCAATACTCGATCGACATTATAAATCGCCTGATTTTAATATTCGATTAGAATTTCAGATCTCGGTATTCCGAGTGAAAAATATTTAGAAAATAGGTATGGGTGTACTCAGGGTCTATATTGACTTGAAATGAAATTATGAAGCCAACGACGCAATCGGAATTCGATTCCGAATTACGGAACTCAAAAACCACTTTTTGAGCCGTACTGGGTGAGATTCGGCCCCGTCAGCGATCCAAAACAGACTGTCTCCAAAAATCATGAAAATTTACCACCAAACTGGAAATAGAATTACAAGACTAAAACTCAACTAGAGTTTCGTCTAATTCTTTACCGAAAATTCCTAGAAATTAATTTTCGAAAATATAATTAATAACAATATTAATAAAATCTTATAATTCAAAACCGTAAAATTCGCGGTGTTACAACGAACCATCAGTGAATCACCCTGGAAGGCCACATGGCCAAGCCTCTTATGGTCAGACAACCTCGCTGCATGGTATCATGTAATCCTTTTTTGGGCATCGCCCTAATCACGACATCACAGTCGGAAACCTTGCCCTAAATAGGCGCCATAACAAAGGTACTTGTATAAGTTTGTCAATTTTGGGAACCAGACTCAATCGTCTGAGTCATGGTCTTTCCCTAGTGTAAATACACTTCACACCCAAGCTAGGGCTATTGCCTTTAACAAAGCAATTCCTTACTTTTATTACTTTCAAGAATTTTATATAGTTATTTACCTTTATAACTTCTTGATGGCAAACATGCCATTAGACTCTCGTATATATGAGAGTTATCGTTC
>NW_017727295.1:0-733 GCF_001865875.1 Lupinus angustifolius | reverse complement strand
CTGAATATCATTTTAATTACTTTTCTCAAGAAAAATATTTCTCATTTATATCACATGTTTTTAAACCTTGAATTTAACAATTATCACATACATATCATTCTCATAATAATCATTCAAACAGTATAATTCAAGAGTAAACATGATATTTGCATATATAAACATAACATAAATTGGTATAAGAAATATTATCATACTTAATCCAAACAAACAGACAATCGATTAAGTACAAGCTTTCTTAATACCCAAGGCAACACCAAACTTGTGAGGGAGTTTGGAGGTCCGGATGCATATTCGGACACCACTGTGTCATGATGTTTTCTACCTAAGTGTGTCGGGTCGCTAGGTTCTCTGATTGCAGGCGATCTTACTTGATCCGATCTCCTCTCGAACTCTTCATTACGCCAAAATAACGTTAATTAGTTAACTCACGATAATTATTATACTTATGAAATAAATTTTTACGCGAAGATAAAACTTTCGATTTCAAATGAATTTAATGGCTTTCGTCCATCCCATTCAAGGTTTGAATATCCTTGAATCATCATTTATCATTGAAGGTCTTAAAATCAAATAACACTCTTTAAAGTAAGATTTTCAATAAAACTTATACCAGAATTATGTCATAATTCGTGGATATACACTAGGCTAGTTCCTAGGAAAGAAAGGTGGGTCGTAAAGACACCCTTAAATACCAAGTCTTTCCTTAGACAGAACCTTTCTAGACATGTATTCC
>NW_017727294.1:0-906 GCF_001865875.1 Lupinus angustifolius | reverse complement strand
TCTTAATTTAATATTTTACACTAAACATCTTTTAGTTATTCTTACCACTTAAAAGTAAGTCAACTAAAATAAATACAACAATTTTTTATGAACATCTTAACACCTATTAATTTTTTAGGAAAAACCTTAAGGGTTAGTAAATGTTAACTTCATAGTCATAAAAATAAATTCTAAGGTAAGACTTTCTACTACTTTAATATCAAAAACTTCATAACACTTTAAGTTTATGAAGTCAAGACTTTAATAAATCATCTTTTATCCCAAATCATTATTTTAACTTGGACATCAAAGAGTAAAATATGCTAAACCATTTTAAAACACCATACCTTCTAAAAATGAAACATTTTCAACACAACTCATCAACATCATAAACTTTCAAGAATAAAATACAAACTTTTTCCTAAACACATTAAAGGTTCATTTGATGTTAAAATCATCACCTTAAAACATATTCAAATACTAACAATAATTTCTAAAATTTCCAAACAAATAATTCATCTAACCTTGTCCAAAGATATAGTTTTTCCATCTAAGAACAAGGAAGAAATTTCAAGATTTACAAAGGTCAAAAACTACATAAAGGTTCATATGATTTTATTATCATCCCCTTTAGTTATGCCTTCATAAAATACTTAAAGAACAAATATAAACTCTAATTTATGAACAACATAATAAAAACTCATAACTTTACTTGAAGTATGAGAAGAAGATGAAGAAGAGAAAATAAAAGACTACTTTAGTTTGTATAGGAAATTTAGTGTAAAAATGAGAGAATGGGGTGGGGTATTTATAGGAGAGCCTCACTCTCATCAAATCATAAAATTAATACAAAGTAAGTAGATTTAGACTAGCATAGGTGATGTGTGTAATGGTGGTAGAGTGAGAGGATAATTTGTTGAGTGATTT
>NW_017727293.1:0-2403 GCF_001865875.1 Lupinus angustifolius | reverse complement strand
ACAAAGTAAGTAGATTTAGACTAGCATAGGTGATGTGTGTAATGGTGGTAGAGTGAGAGGATATGTTGAGTGATTTAGGGGATTTTGTTGAGTGATTTAGGGGATTTTGTGTAAGAGAATATGTATTTTTGCTTGTTTAACAAGCAAGCTTCTTACATGAAAATGATGTGACCTTTTCTATGACACATTCTCGATTAAACCATTCCCGAGTATTGTTGGCTAATACCCGGTCGGATAATAAAAATCTCCCGATTTCGGTTTACGGTTAGAACTTCGAAACACAGAATTCGGAGTGAAAAATAATTAGAAATGCGTTCTGGAAAAATTTGGTGTCTATCTTGAATTGAAATAATATTTTGAAGCCAATGACGCAATCGGAATTTGAGTCCGAGCTACGGAACTCAAAAACACGTTATTGGGCCGAATTCGAGTGAATTTGGGCCCAACAGTAGCTCACAAACTTTCCGCCACAGAAAATTATGAAAATTTACCATAAAATAAAAAATCACAAAACAAGACTAACACTTAACTAAGGTTTAGTCTAATTCTATACCGATTAATTTCTAAAATTAATCATTGTTAAAATAAATAATTAATAAAACATACACAGAAAATTCACAGTGTTACAGCTCCTAGACCGGTGGTGCACTGGAAATCTCGTTGGGATCTTCCTCGATCTCCGAGTATGAAGAGATCTCTATAACCTCCACCAAAAATTGGTTAAGTACAAGCTTTCTTTATACCCAAGACAACTCCTAAAGCATATTCAGACACCACTGTGTCACGATCTTTTCTCCCTCACCTGAGTGTGTCGTGTACATTGTTTCCTCGATTCCATGTGAGCTTAATTCGTCGGGTCTCTTCTCGAACTCTTCATCATGCCAAAATCAAAGTAATTTAGGTCACTTTGCTAATTATTATTCTTACGAAATAACATTTTACGTGAAAATAAAACTTCCGATCTAAAATGAACTTAATCGCTTTCATCCATCCGATTCAAGGTTAGGTATTTCTTGAATCATCATTTATCATTGAAAGTCTTATAAGACAGCGACACTTTCTAAAGTAAAGTTTTAACAAAACTTATAACGAAATTATGTCATAATCTATGGATATACACCAGGTTAGTTCTCAGGAAAGAGAGGTGGGTCGTAAAGACACACTTAAATACCAAATCTTTCCTTAGATATAACTTTTTTAGACATGTATTTCCATTTCATTACATTTTTCCGGTAATGATAACTATTCATAAAACTTATCTTCGCAAGTAAAACATTTTTATTAATATTAACTTTTTTAAGTAAGATTATTAAGCTAGACTTACCATTTTAAAGTAAGTCAACTTAAACAAAATCAATACTTTTAAATCAAGACTTTTTAAGTCAATCTTACCATCTTAAAGTAAGCTAACTTAACTAAGATCAACACTTTTAAATCAGTTTTCTATCTAAGACTTCATAACACTTTAGGTTTATAAAGTCAAGACTTTTTATGTCAATCTCCTTATTTAAAGTACACTACTAAAGAAAACACAACTAATTTCATAACCATCACCACACCTCCAAAATTTAGGATAATTTTAAGGCTTAATAGGTGTTGATTTCATAGTCATGAATTATAAATGATAAGTTAACATTTTTACTACTTTACTATCCAAAACTTCATAACACTTTTAGTTTATGAAGACTTTAATGAATCATCTTTTATCCCAAATCATTACTTTAACATGGAAATCAAAGAATAACATATGCTAAACAACCTTTTACACATAACTAGTAAGTTACCCGTGCATTTGCACGAGACATTAATTTTTTGTCGCATAGTTAAAAACATACATATTACTCGTATACTTCATATGAGAGTGATGAATAGATTTTTTTTGGTGTCCCACAGATATCCTCGTACTGGAGGCAATCCTCTCCGAGCCGGAACTAACAAATTGTAGAGAGATGAAGAGATTTGAAAGCATGATGTTAACATATATTGTAGAGAGAAAAATTAATGATTAAAAACAGAATTAAATGACATAAACATTTAGAAAACATAAGAATTTGATGGTAATATTAGATAATTAAAAAGCAAACATAATAAATAAGAAGAAAAATAGTGAAAAACAATGAGAAAATTATAGAAGCTCTTTAGACAACAAAACTTTTAAAAGGCAAGAAGCAAATCATAGGTATGAGTAACTAAAATGCCCCTAAAATTTGAACATTGAGAGGTATTCTTTACACGACCACATGTATACTGCAAGGCTAATCATTGAAGAGTATGCGGAAATATTAAATGACTTCTTAGTATTGATAAATAATATATGTATTACTTTGAAAACTTCTTAAAAGATTGTGTAAATTATGAATGGTGAAAATGAAAATATTGAATGCAATGGAAAGTAGCATTAAA
>NW_017727292.1:0-265 GCF_001865875.1 Lupinus angustifolius | reverse complement strand
TAAACAATAAATAAAATCTTTAAATTGGAACAATAATAATTTAAATCAATAATGATTTAATTCAAAAAGGATAATTAAATCACTAAATATTTTAATTTCTTACATTTGGGAACTTGAAAATTGGTAAAGAAAAAAGTTTTACTTATGAAAATAAGTAATTAAGTAAATGTTAATCACTTTATAATCTATATATTTGGTTGACTAAAAGATACAATAAAAACTTATGTTGTCATTGTTAATATTGTTTTTTAAGATATGTTCCTTA
>NW_017727291.1:0-216 GCF_001865875.1 Lupinus angustifolius | reverse complement strand
TTGCATCTAGTTGATATTGCATTTGTGAGTTTAGAAAGGAGAGAATTCTATGCTTTAGGATTGAGTGGCATTTCATGATATATTTCTCATCATTTCATCTCACATGTTCATGCATTTTATTGATGCTTTTTGTGAAGTTTTTACATTCTGTAATTTCTGTTTTCAAACTAATACATTGTCATATTGTATGAGATTGTGTTAGGTGTTTAGAGTAAA
>NW_017727290.1:0-3000 GCF_001865875.1 Lupinus angustifolius | reverse complement strand
CAGGATTTTTCTTTCTCTCTCTCTCTCTCTCTCTTTATTGCATTTAATCGGTTAACTTGTATAGTAGAATTAATTGCTATATTTTGTCTCTGTGCTATACTGTTAATACTCTGATAAAATTGTAAGCTCTATGTATTTATTTCATTATCGGTTAATTGTCGTGCAAGAAATCGAATCTGTCTGAGCTTGCTGTTCTGTTTTAATCGATTAAGTAAATTGCGTTAATCGATTATCTTCATTCTTTTAATCGATTAAATTGGGGTAATTCAGCATTAAGTGTTGATTTTTGAAAAGCGGATATTCTAACCGTTACACCTATTCAACCCCCTTCTAGGTGTATTTTAACCACTCATACCTAACAATGTCTAAAATTAAGGAATCAGAAATGACTTTAATATTTGAATTAACCATTTTCCTAAAATTATTATTCTGATTTTGGTGGTTGATTTTACATGGAGGAAAGAGATAGAAAAAACACTGTATTATTTATATTATTCTGTAAGGAGATGAAGAGCATGAGACCTTATAATGTATTGAGCAACACATTATCATATTAATTTAAAAATTTAAAAATCATCAATAAATTTATAACTCATTATTATTTGACTATAAAATAAGATTAATTTCAAAAAACGTATTATTATTATTTGACTCTAAAATAACTACAAACAAATGAAATTCAAAAATTGTTACTACTCTTAATAACTACTAACAAATATAAATAATAGAAAATTATTATTATTCTTTTTAATTATATTTCTTATTGTTACTATTTGAATACTACAATAGTAATATTGCAATATCAATATAAATCCAAACTGTAAACAAAATATGTTCATAATGAGTTCTAACATTAAGGAATACATATATTGTAGCATTTATAAATATTTCATATTACCTATTATAATAATGAACCTGATCTAAAATTAAGGAATCGGAAATAAATTTGATTAGAATTGTACGAATATTTGAATTACTCATTTTCCTAAGATTGCTATTCTATTTTAGTTGGAAATGTCAAATCATTTATTAGCTAAAAATATAGTTGATATTTTCAGAACTAATAAAGGAAAATTTAAAATCACAAACATATATATTAAAATTTATAAATTTTCTTTGTTACAATTGTACGGTTAGAAGTCTATTTTTACAATTCAAATTTTATGAAAACATATTATTACACTGTTACGATTCAAATATTATAATGATTGTACTTTTATATTATATATCGTTATATAATGATTTTACTTTAATCTATATCTATATCTATATCTATACTATATATAAAGCCAAAACATGGTGTAACTTCCACCATGGTGTAATTTTCACTTCCTATTTTGCCCTTCACATTATTTAATTTTTACAAAAAAACCATATAATCCTAATTAACCACCACCAATACATTAATTAACCACATCTCTCACCTTAAACTAAACTTATCATAAACACGCAAAAATATAATATAAAGTACACCGAATACAAAAAGTATATTTTAATTATAAAAAATGAAATATATAAAAATTAAATACATATTACCATGCAATATTAACCGGCAGACATGAAGTGCATGTACACACTAGTATTATATAATGTAACTACTGCATATTAATGTTTCTTAATGTAATGGCTGCATTGTAATTGTGTGTATGGAAGAAGTTAATTTGCTAAGCGTTTTATTGATTTTATATTAAATAAATTTTAAAATAACGTACATGACCAATAAATGTTTCATAACGTAGTGAAAATATTAATTAAATAAATTTTAAAATAAGATACATGAACAATAAATATTTTATAACGTAATGAAAATATTAATCAATAAAATATTGATTATACATTTATATCTATAATGAGCAATGTCTAAAATTAAGGAATCATAAATATTTATAAATATGTATAATACTTAATTATATAATAGGCAATATGAAATATTTATAAATCATAACAAATATGTATTCCTTAATGTTAGAACTCATTATGAACATATTTTGTTTATAGTTTATATATGATTTTAATATTGCATTATTACTGTTGTAGTATTCAAATAATAACAATAAGAACTATAATAAATGATAATAAATTTATATTTATAATGAACATGATCTAAAATTAAGGAATGAGAAATCACTTTGATTGGAATTGTACTATGTAAGGTAAACAACACTTATTCCCAAACAATATCATAATTCACCAATTATCAATGTATAATTCATCGACAAGATATCATGACTATAATTAAATGACACATAGGTGGAGGTCATACTCCAAATAATAACATACACATATATTATCTATAACCGACATCATAACCCACCATTTATCAATATAAACAATAATGTATCAACATACATTTCATAAACAAATATCATAATTCACCATTTATCAATATATAATTCATCGACAAGATATCATGACTATAATTAAATGACACATAGGTGGAGGTCATACTCCAAATAATAACATACACATATATTATCTATAACCGACATCATAATTACTGTCTCTCGCCCAAGCGAGGACCCTTCGCTCAAGCGAAAATTAAATCAATAATAACCTTTTAAAACTGGGCATCTCTTGCTCAAGCTATAATTGTTTCTCGCCCAAGCGATAATTCATCTTTAAATCTCAAATAAACTTAAGCTTTCCTCGCCCAGGCGAAGGTACTATCGCCCAAGCGAGGCCTCTCCTCGCTCAAGCGAGGCATCTCTCGCCCCAGCGAGAGAGTTCCAGGGGCTCATTAAAATCCTAGGCGTTCTCGCCCAAGCAAGGCCCTTATCGCCTAGGCGAGGCTTGCTCGCCCAAGCGAGATTCTGTCGCCCAGGCGAGGGAATCCCAGAACTAAAACTTCCCCTCGCCTAGTCCTCGCCCAAGCGACAGGGACTTGGACAGAATACCAATTTTCCCTTTTCGACAACCGAAACACATTTAAACATGGTTTTTCAATCACCTGCACACAGAAAAGTTCCCAACAACATTCATATACAATATTCAACACATTTC
>NW_017727289.1:0-1107 GCF_001865875.1 Lupinus angustifolius | reverse complement strand
AAGGAAATACATCCCACCACTACGACCATTGCTGAATACCCTGGACGGTCCCAGACCAAGCCTCTTACGGTCAGCCAATCTCGCTACGTGGTATCCTGGGTTCCTTTCTGGGAAGTGCCCTAATTCACATCATAACTCAAAGGGTAACGTCCCTACCACTACGACTATAGCTGAATCACACTGGCCGGTCTCTTACAGTCAGCCGATCTCGCTCCGTGGTATCATGTATCCTTTTCTGGGCATCGCCCTAAATCATACATCTTTTTGGAATACTTTCTTTAAAATTAATTACCGAGTTTGACTATTTAATTCCAACACCTTGTATACTTTACCTTTAATTCAATTACGGTGTTATACCAAAGTAGTTTATATCACATATCCATACTAGGGTTATTACATACTCAAACAATCAATCCCAATAGTCAAACACAATTACTGTCTCTCGCCCAAGCGACAATTCATCTTTAAATCTCAAATAAACTGAAGCGTTCTTCATTCGGGTGAAGGTACTATGCCCAAGCGAGGCCTCTCCTCGCTCAAGCAAGACATCTCTCGCTTAGTTCCAGGGGCTCATTAAAATCCTGGGCATTCTCGCCCAAGCGAGGCCCTTACTCGCCCAGGCGAGGCTGGCTCGCCCAATCGAGGTTCTGTCGCCCAGGCGAGGAAATTCTAGAACCAAAACTTCCCCTCGCCCAGTCCCTTGCCCAGTCCTCGCCCAAGCGAGACTGTGCTCGCCCAAGCGATATAGACCTGGACATGATTCCAATTTTGCCCTTTTCGGCTAATCAAACGTATTTTCACATGGTTTTTCAAACACCTGCACCCAGAAAAGTTCCCAACAACATTCATATACCATATTCAACACATTTAATCAACGATCATATATATTCAAAAGCATTCAAACATAAAAATCTTGGGTTTCTTAAAACCCAAGTTAACCCCAAAACCTTTGAGATGGTTTAGGAGATCCGAGTGTCATATTCGGACACCACTATGTCACGATGTGTTCTCTCTCACCTTAATGAAGCGTTCTCTACGAAATCACTACGGTTCGGTTGGGTTGCAAGGTTCAAATGCCGGAAATCTTCGTAACTACCATAATAAAAC
>NW_017727288.1:0-17898 GCF_001865875.1 Lupinus angustifolius | reverse complement strand
ATTTTTCATGAGTTCAAGAACACTCATTTTCGGTTTTGCTTCCCAAATGAGTTAGAAAGTGTTTTAGAAAATTTCAACGGTTGAATATGTTCTTGACATACTCATGAAAAATATACTTTAATATCATCAACATCTATTGGTTGAATGTGAAGAGATTGAAGATTGAAAGAAGAAGAAAATGAAGAAGAAAAGATGATGAGAGTAACTTACTCTCAAATCTTCAAATTGCCAAGCTTTTTGCAAAGGGTTAATGCATGAAGATACATGGGTATTTATAGAGTTGTGGGGTGGGAGAAATCTGATTTCTAAACCCATTTCCCAAGGCAATCTAGCAAATCCAAGAAGGTGAGTGAATCATGGGTTAAGTGAGTGATTTAGGGGATTTGGTGGTAGTAAAATCTATATGATTTAGTAGGTAGATTTTGTGAATTGACTCATGCGACGTGACGACTTCGGAGAAACGCGTGCGATTAAAACCATGCTCGAGTATTATCGGCCAATATTCGAGTAGCCAAAAATGATCGCCCGATTTTACTTTACGGTTGGAACTTCGAATTTCGGCATTCCGAGTGAAAATATTCTAGAAAATAGTTATAGACCAGCTCAGGATCTATCTTGACTCGAAATATGAATATGAAGCCAATGGCGCGATCGTAATTCGACTCCGAGTTACGGAACTCAAAAACCACTTTTTGAGCCGTACCAGGTGAGATTTGATCCCGACAGTGGTCCGAAACCGACTGTCTCCGAAAATCATGAAAAGTTTTCACCAAATTGGAAATAGAATTTCAAGACTAAAACTCAACTAGAGTTTTGTCTAATTCTTTACCAAAAATTCGCAGAAATTCATTTTCGAAAATATAATTAATAAAATCTTATAATTCAAAATCATAAAATTCGCGGTGTTACACCATTTTCAAAAATTATATTACAACCTGGTAAAGACAATCCATATGCTGTTTGTTAAAATAATGATTACTTTTAGTGTGAGGAAAATTCTACAAATAAAATATTAGATACACAAATATATAGAAAACTAACCTACAACAATGCTTCAAGGGTGAACCAACAATAAGAGACATCAATGGTGAAATGAAATGAAATGGAAGAAGAATACGAACCAAGAAGATAAAAAATTATATTACAACCTGATATAGACAATCTATATATCATTTTCAACAATTATATTACAACCTGGTAAAGACAATCCATATGCTCTTTGTTAAAATAATGATTATTTTTAGTAGAATTGCATACAATTAGGGTTTGTTCTTCTTTAATTGAGTTGGACTATTTACACAAATGGGCTTAACCTTACCCATATTATTATTATGGATTGTTCAAATGATTAATTAATTGTTGTAATAAAAAATCATGAGCTGATTGATAGAAAACAACCTCACACAACAAATATCTCACCATCCCACCAATAAAAGTATTAAACAATAAATAAATGTATATGAATAATATTATATATATTTAATTTAACCAGTATGTAGTTTAATTAGTGAACCACTAGTTGAATCACTATACCACTAAATCACAATCCTGACTGGTTTGATCACCAGTGTGATATTAATCATTAAAATAGAGGCCAATGAGAACAATGGGGCCATGATTGGCACAAATCTGGGCACCAAAATAAAATATGAAACTCCCCATGTTAGAAAAGGAGAGGGAAACGAAAGAACAAGACTCAAAATGATATGTATATTCCACTAAATATTAACTCAATATGTATGGGCTCTTTGATATGCTTTAGACTTTCAGATGAACTCATCTATGTATGTTTGTGAATTGATTTTTAAAGATGAAAGAATGAAAATGAAAGACTTAAAACTCCGTAAATGTGTTTTATAATTCTCAAGTCTTATCATCCTCTCTTCTATCCTTGGGTATCAGGCTTAGCTACTTAGTTGCTTCAGGGAAAGATGTCAAATGCATATATTTATAGCATACATCTCTGACATCTAGGATTGTGAATTTGTGAGAGTCAATGTGCGTGTAAATAAAAAATTAAATGAAAATAATAATACTTACATGATAAAAACTATGTAGGATAATATATGTCTTAGCTTATATTACTATTGTGAGTTACATTAATCTTTATGGGGGATGATTAGCTTTTTTGTACTACCAAAAGTATTCTTTGGGTAAGAAATTAATTCATTTTGGAGTGTGTGACTACCCCACTCAATAAGTGTTACTCACAAGAATTGAATCATTTATCTTTTAGTCATTCTGAGAATCTAGCGAAACTTTATACTATTAGACCTACATTTTGTTGCTATAGGAAGATGATTAGTTGAATATGGATGAAATTCATAGTTGAATATGGATGAAATTCACCTTTGCATTTAATGTTGAGTTTGATTGTTTCATGGGTTAGCCCATGTGTTCTGTTTTTGATGGTATAACGGCCCATGTATTACAAGACAAAAATGGCAGTATACCTTCTTAAAGCTTTACTATGTCTTTTATCTAACTCCCTCAAATTTATTTATTTTCAAGGTCCACCACTAATTAATCTTCCTGTCCTTATATGTTCATCAACAAAACGGATTTGATAGAGATCAAATAAAAAAACACTAAAGAAAAAAACAGACTTCCTCCATTCCTTTCAATATTTGCATTGTAATCTCCTGTGAGTGTTAATTAGTATGGATAAGTAGTATTTACTCGTGCTCATATTCGTACTATTTGTGAGTACCCGTTTGAGTTTTCAAATTTTATTATATGTTTATTTATTTTTCACTAAACAATATATAAAAATAACGATTAAGAAAATGTATATAATAAATTAATGATTATAATTCAATTATTAAAATTTATTATAAAGCAATAATAAATTAAAGTAGACAATATATAATCTTAAAATAATAATAGAAATATATGAAATATTTAATATAAATAAACTTATAAATATACGGGTATACACAAGATGAATATCATAAAAATCTGTTTTTATCCATAAACTATTATTATGAGTATATATTACGAGTATTTTTATACATACCCATAGGTCATTTTTTTTGTCAACCCTATTAATTAGTGCATTCCTCCATAATCTTCTAATGCTATGTCAAAAATCAAAATGGATCAAAAGTAGTAGATTACATGTTAAACCTACTCATATATATGAAGGTAATGAATTATACAAGAGTTGTCATGTAATATATATACTTCAGATTTGGATGTTACCTTTCCGCCTTTTGTTGGTTTAATTGGTGTTAATTAAGATGGCTTAAAGCAACTCAAATTACACGCCTAACGTGGTAATATATATAACTGGGGTGACTGATTTTGTAGCCTTAAGCATGAACAAAATTATAAACATTAATTCATGAAGATCGGTAGTCACACCAAATATAAAACACATTTTGTCGCATTCGCATGCATTAATTGGTTTTGTATTGGTTGATAATGTTAATAGGGATGATAAAAATATCCGACTTGTGAGTATCCATTAAAATATGCACAATAATACACATAAAAATAGCTTATGAGTGAGAATGAGTATTAAGATATCCACATGCGGTACCCGCCACACATGTAATTATATATATATATTACACTTTTTATTATTTTATAGTTATATATTATATATTTTATTATTATTTTAAAATGAACTTTAGTAATTGAAATATAATCATAAGTTAAAGATGTACATAAATTTTATTAGTTATGTAATAATTATTTTATATATGTTGGTTAGTAATGTAAGTATAGGTACAAAAAATACTATCCATACCCGTTCCGTCCCATTGCCATCCTAAATGTTAAGATTTAATCTGAAAATTATAATTTAAACCGAGACCTTAAAATTAATGTGATGTAACAAGTTTGTAAATCAATTTGTGGGGTGTTCTTCTAACTCTATTATTAGAGGTATTAAACTCCAGATAATAAGAATGTATTTGCATTAAATATTTAAAATGGAGAGCTTTGTTATTCATACCCAACTAAAATTTAGTTGCCAATAAGTGTTGGTTTAAGAAAATTGAAACACTTTAAAATACTTCAAACAATTTTCAAAAATAGTGTGTAGCAGGTTACTTCATCTAAGTAACATGTTACAAGTGTGAAAAAAGAGTTATCCAACTTAAAATAGATCAGAGTAATCCATTATTGTCTTTGAGTAACAAATTACTAGTATTATTAAAGTTGAATAACCGATTACTTAACCTGCTGTAATCGATTACTCTAATTCGAAAATAAATGATTAGTGGACAGAACACTTGAGTAATCGATTAGTCAATGCTGTAATCGATTACTGAAAGATGTTGCATCACATTTTCAAATTCAAAGTGAATGAATTTCAACCCAAAAGACATGTTTTCATTCCAATCAATTCCTACCCTTTCAAAGAGACATTTTGGCTGATTGGAAAGCCTATATAAAGACATTGAAACCCACAATCACAACACATACATATACATAACTCTTGTACAAATTTCAAAAGCTATTACACATATTCTGAAATTATTTTCTGCACTTTTTGCAACAAGTTCTTAAACTTTCAAAGTTGATTTTTCTGAAGTTGCTTAAAGTGAAAATGTTTCAAGTTTACAAACTTATAAAGAGAATTATTACTAAGTATACTAAAGAGTTGTTTGGATTGCAAGTTACATCACTTTCATACTTATAAAGGCAATTCAGCCATAGTCGAACAATCATTATTATTATTGTAGAATACTTTTTTTCACGGGATGTGATAAGAAAGAGGATTAGAATCACTTGGAAATGTGTTTTCCAAAAGTGAATAAGGATTAAGGAGTGTGTAAGGTACATAGAAATCTCGGGGTGAGATATTATAGTTGCAACTCATAATCTTTAGTGGAAAAATCTCTTGTGCTGCAAGAGTATTGGACGTAGCCTTTGATGGAGTAATCTTTAGTGTCGACTGTTGAAGAAAAAGAGTTCCTTAGAGTGTCAAGTTGCAAAACGTCGAAAAAAATTTGGGACACTCTAGAAAGGATACATGGTGCCAAAGAAGTACAAAGGTCTACAACAAATAGTGAAGCATCAACATAAAAGCAAAGCTCTACATGCTCAATATGCAGAAAACCAGATCATCTAAAAAATGCTTGTCTAGCCCTACAAAAGCATCATACTTTCAAAAGAAAGAAGAACAAGAAACGTAGAAGAACAAATGTTCTATAAGAAGATAAAGATGATGGTTCAAATCCAGAACTTAGAATAAAGGAGCAAACACATATTTCCTTGATGGCTTCACATAATTCAAATGATGATTATGAGGTTAGTAACTCTGAACCAAATGATACATTTTCATATAATGAGTTACATAACGCTTTTTGTAAATTATATGAAGAATTTATTAGACTCTCTAAAGTGTGCATAAATCAGAAAAACACTATAGAACTTCTTGAGAGTCAAAATAAAATTCTACAAAAAGATTTGGATGCTTTAAAATCCAAATCAAATGACAAGTGCATTGATTGTCCAAAATTTGATACTCTTGAAACTAAAATTGTTTCATTAAATCAAGAAATGAATATGTTCAAGAAGAATACTCATAAGTTGGACAATATTTTAAATACTCAAAAACATACCAATGACCGAAGAGGTCTAGGCTACAAAAATAGCCGAAAAACTAATGGTATGACAAAGAGTACTTTTGATTGCATGCATAATATTTCTAAAGAAAATCTTGATCAACATTCTTTCTACAAGTCTAAACATAAGATGCATCAACATCAACCCACATGCTTTTATTGTAAAAATGTTGGCCATACTCCTAATTCATGTCATATTAGAAAAGTTGGTATTCCAGCAGGCCAATATGTTTAGATTGAGAAAGGTGCTAACCCCGCAGGACCCAAATCACACTGGGTACCTAGAAAATATTTTTAATATGTTTTGCAGGAGTGCTTGAAAGCCATAAGCATAAATGTATTATTATGACAACGGCTGTTCAAAACACATAGTATGAGGAGATTCAAAAGTATCATTTATTCAAGCAATAATGGCTTTGTTACCTATGCATAGAACATTATAATAAAAATCCTTGGTATAGGTAACATTGTTATTACATTTATCTAAGTGCATGGTATGATCGTCTAACTAAATTTCTACTTGAAAAAGGTTTCAACAAAGGAAAGGTCGACACTACACTCTTTATAAAAAGAATAAATCATCATATTCTACTTGTTGAAATTTATGTAGATGATGTTATTTTGGTTCTACTAATGAGGTTTTGTGTAGTGAATTTGGCAAAATGATGCAAGGAGAGTTTGAAATGTGAATGATGGGAAAGTTAAATTACTTCCTTGGACTTCAAATCAAACAACTTGATAATGACATTTTCGTAAGTCAGTCCAAGTATTGCAGAGACTTGCTAAGTTTTTTTGACATGGATGGCTGCAAGCAAATAGCTACTCCTATGGGATCCGGTACTTACATTGATATAGATGAAGCAAGAAAAAGCATTAAAATATCAAAGTATCGAGGTATGATTGGATCTCTTTTATATTTAACTGCCAGTAGACCTGATATCTTGTTTAGTGTATGTCTGTGTGCATGCTATAAATCTAAACCAAAGTAATCACACTTAGTTTTCATTAAGTGAATCATGAAATATCTTAAGGGTACATTTAACGTTGGGCTGTGGTATCCAAAAGGAAGTATATATAATTTGGTTGGTTATTCGGATTCAGATTTTGCTGGGTGCAAATCTGAGAGGAAAAGTACAAGTGGTACTTGCCATATTTTGGGAAATGCTTTAGTCTCTTGGTCTTGCAAGAAACAAGCATGTGTTGTCCTAAGCACTGCTGAAGCTGAATATATAGCACCAGGTAGTTGTTGTGCCCAAGTGTTGTGGCTCGAACAACAATTACAAGATTATGGATTAGACTTAGGGTGAATTCCTTTAAAATGTGACAATACAAGTGCTATAAACCTCACAAAAAATCATGTTATGCATTCTAGAACCAAACACATTGATATAAGGCATCTCTTCCTTAGGAACCATGTCCAAAAGAAGGATGTGTATGTAAAATTTATTGATACTCACAACCAACTAGCATATATATTCACTAAACCATTGGCAAAAGAACCTTTCTATAAAATTAGACGAGAATTAGGCATTCTTGATGAAACATACTTATCTTAAATGCTTATATATGTTTACATGTGTGCTTCATCATCTCTATTTCATGCCTACTTGAACTTACATGTGTTTAATTATGTTTAAAATTTCAATTTTTTTAGTTAAAAATCATTTTCATAGCTTAATTATACCTAAAAATAAGTTTTTATGGGGTCAGTAATCGATTACAATAGAGAGTAACCAATTATAGGGTTGAATAGCGTGTTTTAGTAACCGATTACTCTATGTTGCTGTTTGAAAATTTTAAAACTTTTATTATGAGTAGCCGATTACTCAAAGCAAGTAATCGATTACTCTGTGCTGTTATATATGTATTTTTTCTGTATTTTTAAACTTTTTCAAACCCTTCTTCTTCCTCATTTTAAACCCTCTTCGTGATCGCCTCTATTTTTCTCTAAAATCTTCATTTTTGATCCGTTTTGAGTGATTTTTGTGTGCTTTCGTATCACATTTTCACTTCTAAACACTTCTAAACCATCATTTTCGTATTTAGTGGCCTAAATCAAAAACCCCAAATCTCCAAAACCCAAAAACCTAACTTTTCAAAAACTCATTTTAATGGCTTCCTCCTCTAGAACCAAGAAGCAACGCACCAATCCTACTCAAAGGAACCAAAGAACTTCACCTTTGGAGTCCAACCCTCTTGACTTAACGCAGCTTCTAGCAAATTATGAGCAACGAAAAATCTTTGAGGAGCACTTCCATGGTCGCATTATCTTCACTCCCAAATACGGTAACCTCGGGAACTTTGAGTTTGAAGGTTTTCTATTTCCTTATCTCTTGAGACAACAAAACCTTTTCGATTTATGTTGTGAATCAAATGAAATTTATCGTGAATTGATTAGATTATTTTATTGTAACATGAAATTTAGGAAAAAAATTTCTTACTTCATATCTAAAAGGAAAAGTCATTACTTTAGATTTGAAAACCACGAGTTCATTGTGCTGTAACATACCCTATCAGGGGAACATTGCAGGCTTCAACCTTGTATGCGAATGGGAAAATTATGATCGAAAATATTTTTATTATTCTCTGTATAGAATAACCAAAGAGGAAATAGAAACGCTTAAGCAACAAGGTTATGGTGAATTGTTAAAAATAGAGATATCCTTTCTAATGGATATCTCAAACTAGAACACCGTTTGCTTCATTATTTTCTGAGCTATGTCATCTTACCAAAATTTTCAAACCACTCTCAANCTTATCAAAATTTTCAAATCACTCTCAAATAAGTGACATAGAACTCCAATTGATGTATGCCATGAAATTTAATCTGAAAATCAATTGAACTCTGATGATAATGAGACAAATGTGGTCTGTAAGAGGAACCCAAAGCCCTTTGCCATATGCAATTTTCATAACAAAAATCCTTGAGCATTTCAGTGTTTCTACTGCTGGAGAAACTAAAGTCTCGCTTAACCCTCGTGAAAGCCATATTGATGTGGATGTAATCTACAAAATGGGCTTCACATATGATCTTCGTGACCGGACCTACAAGCATAAGAAAGATACACCTTCTGCTCCTGAACCAGAACCTACCCCTGCTAATCCTTCTGAACCTCAACCTTCTAAGTTTCATGCTCAATCTTCCTCATCTGCTGTCATGCCCTCAATTCAGATGATTATGGATGAGTTGATTTCTCTTCGAGGCTACATCACTAACCGGATGGATGCCTTTGATTCACAGAATCAACAAATCCAGTTTGAACTTTATCATCTCCCTTCTAAGCTGAGTAGCATGGACGTTGATGAAGACAGTTCTGAGCCCGAGTCTTAGACTTTATCCGTTGTTAGGATTTTCTAATTGTAATGTTAATTTCTCATGGTTTCGGACAAATTTCTATTATGTTGTTTGTATTAATATTTGCATTGTTAATGCTTGAACATATTTTTACCTTTATGATATGCATTGTGATGTTTATATTATATCTTATGATTACCTTAATGCCTGTCATATACATATTGTATGCTATATATATATTGTGCTGGAAAACTCTTGACTTTTCTGCTTTTTGATGAAGTCAAAAAGGGGAGAAAAGTTGGGAGAATGTCTTTTCTGTTTAAAACATTTCAGGTACATAACTCCAAATGAAAGGGGGAGCATACAAGATAGGGGGAGCATACTCAAGACAAGTCAAGAATATCACAAAGTATGCTACTCTTAGAAAATTACACCGTGAAGAAGAAATTGGTTTGTCATCATCAAAAATGGAAGATTGTGAAGAAGATCTTACTCCTGACCTTGGCACGGTTTTGATGAAGACACCAACATCACCAAAAAGAAGAAAAGTAATAATACTTATAAAGACAATGAAGATTCAAGCTTCAAGATATTCAAGACTTTTAGTCTAAGTCTAAATAGGTACTTCTATCCTATACTCTTGATTATACCATAGTAGTGATGCTCAAACTATTTTTATAAGAAAATTGAAACACTTTAAAATACTTTAATTTTTTTTTCAAAAATAGTGTATAAAAGGTTACTTCATCTAAGTAACATGTTACAAGTATGAGAAAATAGTTATCCAACTTAAAACTGATCAGAGTAATTCATTACTGTCTTTGAGTAACAGATTACTAGTGTTATTAAAGTTGAGTAACCGATTACTGAACTTGCTGTAATCAATTACTCTAATTTTAAAATAAATGATTAGTGGACAAAGCACTTGAGTAATCGATTACTCAATGTTGTAAACAGTGAGAGTTGTTGAATCAGATTTTCAAATTCAAGGTGAATGAGTTTCAACCTAAAAGACATGTTTTCCTTCCAATCAATTCATACCATTTCAAAGAGACATTTTGGCTGATTGGAAAGCATATATAAAGGCATTAAATCTCACAATCACAACACACAACATATACATAACTCTTATACAAATTTCAAAAGCTCTTACACATATTCTGAAATTATTTTCTGCACTTTTTGCAACAAGTTCTTAAACTTTCAAAGTTGATTTTTCTGAAATTGCTTAGAGTGAAAGTATTTCAAGTTTACAAACTAATAAAGAGAATTATTACTAAGTATACTAAAGAGTTGTTTGGATTGCAAGTTACATCACTTTCATACTTGTAAAGGCAATTCAGCCATAGTTGAACAATCTTTATTATTATTGTAAAATACTTTCTTTCATGGGGTGTGATAAGAAAGAGGATTAGAATCACTTGGAAATGTGTTTTTCAAAAGTGAATCAGGATTAAGGAGTGTGCAAGGTACATAGAAATCTCGGGGTGGGATATTATAGTTGCAACTCATAATCTTTAGTGGAAAAATCTCTTGTGCTGCAAGAGTATTGAACGTAGCCTTTGATGGACAAGAAGGTGAACCAATATAAAATTTCGGTGTACTCTCTTCTCCCTTTATCTCTTCAATTATTTACTTATTATTTTCTACAAATTATTTCTGCTGCTCTTAACTCTTGATATTGTAGAAAAAGTGGCCATAATTATATATATATATATATATATATATATATATATATATATATATATATATATATATATATATATATATATATATATATATATATATATATAAAAGGAGAGATCAATTTACATCCACATTAAATTACATAAATTACACTCAATCTCATCCCTTCATGTTTTTTAAATTCAATAGATCATAACACTTACGAATACCATCTACTACATGCACGATACTCGCACATTCGATACACGATACTCACACACTCTATGCACGATACTTGCACACTAGAGTTCATATACACACTCTATGCATGAGTTCATGTACATATACTGCACTAGTTCACACATGCGCACTTCATGCACCAGTTCATAGATACACTCCGTGCACGAGTATGCATGTTGAAAAACTATATATATGCATGAGAAGAGATCGGTTTACAATCAGATTAAGTTATAGAAATTACACTCAATTTGATTAGTTCATTTTTTGAAATCCAACGGATCATAACATTTTGACTTAAAAACCACCTAATATTCCTCTCTACCTCTCCATTACCCTTTCAATTACTTACTCACATTGGAGTGTGCGAGTATCATGCATAAAATATGTGAGTATCATACATGAAGTATGTGAGTATCCTGCATGGAATGTGCGAGTATTGTGTACGAAGTGTGCAAATATCATGCATGGAGTGTGCGAGTATCGTGCATGGAGTGTACGAGTATCATACATGGAGTGTGTGAGTATTGTGCATGGAGTGAATAAAATTCGTAAGTGTTATGGTCTGTTGGATTTTTTAAAATGAATGAACGAGTTTGAGCGTAATTTGTGTAACATAATTTGGTTGTAATTTAATTTTTGTAAATTTAATTTGGTTGTAGATTGAGTGTAATTCGTAGTTATATTTTAGGATTTAAATATTTTTAGTTGAACTTCGGTCATATGCAATTCATATTTTACATATCCTTTCAATATATTTCACCAAATAAAATTACATAAACATAAGAGCTAAAAGTTTTTAGAGTGCCAATATACCTATAGTATTGTTATATCTTGGGTTTGGTGAAAGCTAAGACACCACAATCCTCCATCATATTGAAACACACAAGTCATCATCATGCTAGTGAGATAACATGAAAATAAATAGTACAAAAATTATAGTAATTATGTATATGAGGAATAAAGACATGTAATTATTGAAGCAACCAATCATGTCCATAATTAACAATGAAAGTCTTTACAAATTATCAATACAAGCTAATCCTATCAAAAAATTGAAGCTTAAATACTTACAGTTGGAACTGTATAATATGGTCTTAAAACTAGAGATGCATGATCAACAAAGTTCAGATTTATTGAAGGAAAAATGACACTGATGCTGAACACACTAGAAAAGAAATACTTGTTGAGACAATATCATAGAATCCTTTATTTTTATGTACAATTAGTTAAAAAAAATGAAAGAAAATAATTCATAAAATATATATGATTAGTTCAACTTAACCTGGTGGTTACCAAGTAACACTGAAATCCATTGGAAACAATAATGTCTACAAATTGTGGAATACGAGTAATCTACACGAATAATATATTTATCATCAATTATTAATAAATCTCAAACAAAAAAGAACATGGTATCTCACTATTGCAATAACACATGGAAGTGCATGAAAAATCAATGATAACACATTTGTCACTTGATGTTATAAAAATTGTCGAATCAATCTACAACATGTGCCCATTGACAAAGACGTTCTCCAAATTTAAATTGTAACAAGGCCGAAATATTTTCCAATTAGACAATTAGGGTAGGTATTTTACAAGAAGTTTCATTCAAGTAATTCCAATATAAATAATTTTTGTGCCATAACATATTTAATCCAACTTTTGCATATTATTTGACACAATAATGAACACGCATCTTTAGTTAAAAAAGAAAGAAAGAAAAAAATGACAAGACAAGATGATAATCATAAAATAAGCGATTGATAAATTGTTATGCTACATTATACTAAAGAATGGAGATGACCAACATATATAACACTTAACAAACACCAAAGAAGATGTCAAATGTAGAAATTAAAATCTAACATTTTATTCTTCACATAACACACTTACTATTTTGGAATAAGTGAACTATAAATGATGTATGGATCCACAATTTGGATAAAAACATAATTGGTGAACACAAACTTTTAATAAATAGTACATCTACACATGATGCAAGTTGTTACTTAGAGTTATCAAGTGATATGCACCATTTGATTGGTTAATTGCTCATATAGTTAGATCAGCTCAAGGTTTAGTTGGATAAGTGTGTACATAAGCACTATTGACCGATTGACAAAATATAGTTCAAAAATGTTTTGATTGATTCATAATGGTACCAAATCTCTTTCTCTTGGCAACTTCTTATTTTACTAGAGATAATTAGTGGTACCAAGTTCACGATACTCGCATACTCCATGCACGAGTTCATACACACACACACTCAATGCATGAGTATGCATGTAGAATAAACTATATACATGAGAAGAGATCAATTTACACCATATTAAGTTACATGAATTACACTCAATCTCATCCATTCATTTTTAAACATCCAACGGACCTTAACATTTTAACTTAAAAAACACCTAATATTCCCTCTAACTCTCCATCACCCTTTCAATGACTCACTCACATTGAGTGTGCGAGTATCGTGCATGGAGTGTGCGAGTATTACGCTTGGAGTATGTGAGTATCGTGCATTGTGTGTGCAAGTATCATGCATAGAATGTACGATTATTGATCGTGCAGTGTGCAAGTATTGTGCATGCAGTGGATGGAATTCTTAAGTGTTATGGTATGATGGATTTTAAAAAATTGAATAAATGAGATTGAGTGTAATTTGTTCAATCTAATTTGTGTAACATAATTTAGTTGTATTTCGTAGTTAATTTTTAGGATTTAAGTATTTTTAGTTGAACTTCGATCATATGGAAAACTTATTCTACATATCATTTCAATATATTTCACCAAATAAAATGACAAACGTAGGAGCTAAAAGTTTTTTGAGTGCTAATACACCTCTAGAATTGTTATATCTTGGGTTTTGTGAAAGTCAAGACACCACAATCCTCTATCATACTAAAACACACAAGTCATCATCATGCTAGTGGGATAACATGAAAAGAAATAGTATAGAAATTATAGTAATTGATGTATATGTGGAATAAGGACAAGTAATTATTCAAAGCAACCAATCATCCCCATAATTAACAATGAAAGTCATTGCAAATCATCAATAGATGCTAATCCTATAAAATTTTTGAAGCTAAAATACTTACAACTGGAACCAGTATAAGGTAATTTTGTGGTCTTAAAATCAGATAGGCATGATCAGCAAAGTTTAGACTTATTGGAGGAAAGATGTGAGTGACACTTAACATGCAAGAAAAGAAAGTATCAGGGAATCCTCTATTTTAATGTACAGTCAGCTAGAAAAATGATAGGAAATAATCCACAAAATATACATGAATAGTTGAACTTAACCTAATGGTTACCATGTAACACTAAAATCCGTTGGAAACAATAATGTCTACAAATTATGGAATTTTACAATTAATCTGCATGAATAGCATACTTATCATTAATTATTGATAAATATCAAATAAAAAAGAAAATGACATCTCACTATTACTAATAACACAAGGAAGCGCATGTAAAACCAAAACAATATCTATCATTACCAATTGGATGAATAGAAATAATCTAAGCAAAACTCATCTTGTCAACAAGGGATTGTAGGCTCTTTAATAAGGTACGCCATATTAGTTCCAAAATCAATGATGGCACCCTTTGTTACATTATGTTCTAAAAACTGTCGGATCAATCTACTACATGTGCCATTGACAACGATGCTCTCCAAATTTAAATTGTAATGAGAGAAAACTCTTGGAGCTATTCCTTGTCGGATCAATCTACAACATGTGCCATTGACAATGATGCTCTCCAAATTTAAATTGTAATGAGACCTGAAATATTTTCCAATTGATCAATACGTGTATGTATTTTTCAAGAAGTTTCATTCAAGTAATTCGAATGTAAATAATTTTTGTGTCGTACCATATTTAATCCATCTTTTGCATATTATTTGGCACAATAATGGATGCACATCTTTTTGCACACAATGCACGATAATCGCACAGTCCACGCAAATATTCGCAGATTCCATGTAAGTGAGTAATTGAAAGGGTGATAGAGAGGTAGAGGGGAATATTAGGTGGTTTTTAAGTTAAAATGTTATGGTTCGTTGAATTTTAAGAAATGAATGGGTGAGATTAAGTGTAATTTCTGTAACTTAATTTGATGTAAACTGATCTCTTCTCGTGTATATTTACTTTTTCTACACGCATACCCGTGCATAGAGTCTGTGCGTATGAACTCGTGCATGGAGTATGCATATATGAACTGATGTATGAAGTGTGTGTATATGAACTCGTTCATTGAATGTGCGAGTATCGTGAACTTGGTATAACTAATTCTCTCTAGTAAAATTGAAGTTGCCAAGAGAAAGAGATTCGGTACCACGTATCGTGCATGCAGTGGATGGATTTTGTTATTGTTATGGTATGACGAATTTTAAAAATTTGAATGGAGGAGATCGAGTGGAATTTGTTTAATTTAATTTGTGTTAATTTAATTAGGTTGTAGATTGAGTGTAATTTATAGTTAAGTTTTAGGATTTAACTATTTTTAGTTGAACTTCAGTTATATGGAAAACTTATTCTACATATTATTTCAATATATTTCACCAAATAAAATGACAAACATAGGAAGTAAAAGTTTTTTAAGTGCCAAAACACATGATACTTGCACACACCCTGCACGAAACATGCACACTTTATGCACAATACTCGTATACTCCATACACGATACTCACACACTTCATGCACGATACTCGCACACTCCATGCACGATACTCACACACTCCATGCAAGATACTCGCACACTCCATGCACGATACTCGCACACTCCATGTAAGTGGGTAATTGAAATGGTGATGGAGAGGTAGAGGGGAATATTAGGTGGTTTTTAAAGAGTGTTAGAGAATCATGTACTTTAATGTATAGTCCATTAGAAAAATGACAAAAAATAATCCATAAAATATATATGAATAGTTCAACTTAACTTGGTGGTTACCAAGTAACACTGAAATCCATTGGAAATAGTAATGTCAACAAATTGTGGAATTTTACGAGTTATCTGCATCAATAGCATATTTATCATTAATTATTGATAAATATTGAATAAAAAATAAAATGGCATCTCACTATTGCTAATAACACGTTGATGTATATAAATTTGGAGGGATTTGTGAAAGTACAAAAAGATGGTTGAGTTGTGTTGTTTCAGTTAACTTTGGAGGTGTCAATATAATTTACATTAAATGTTATACTAAAATGATTATAAATGATATATTAAAAAAGAGTAATGATATAACATTCTATGAGATCATCCTACAAAACATTAAATGTTATATTAAAAACATTAAATGTTAATATAAAATATTAATAAATGTTATATTAAAAAATAATAAAGGGCAATATTAAAATAATGATAAATTTTATTGTGTGAATGAATTATATTCTTTTAAATCCATTAACTTAAGTTAATAGATTTGAATGAATTTAATTTTATTGGATTTGAATGTATTAGAAATTATGGATAATTATTTTCCATTTGAATGTAGGGGTACTCAATAGTTTATGAATATAAATTTGAAGTGATTTATGAAAGTACAAAAAGACACTTGAGTTGTGTTGTTTAATTTAATTTTAGAGGTGTGAGTAAATTTATATTAAAATATTTATAAATATTTTTTTTTAAAAAGTGATAATATAATTAAAAAGTGATAATATAACATTCTACTAGATCATCTTACAAATCTTCCTACATATAAAAAAGTAACATATGTTATTTTGTAGTATATGTTACTATTTATTTTTTGTGGTGTAGAAGAATTTGTAGGATACAAAAACAATAAAAGTTAATAAAAAATAAAGTAAATTTTATTGAAAACAACAAATGTTAATATAAAATAATAGTAAATGTTAAAAATAAATGGCAATGTTAAAATAATGGTACATCTTATATTGTACATGAGTTATATTCATTTAAATTCATTAACTTTCAAATGAGCAAAATTTTGATTCCTGTGAGCGACACTTGTTGGGAGGGACAACCACTCACCCTGAAAGAGATTAGTTTCTTACTCGAAAGAGTGAGAAAATACCCTTGTTAGTAACAAAAAAATCATTTAACTAAATTCATTTAACTTTAGTTGCTAGATTTTCATGAATTTAATTTTCTTGGATTTGAGTATGATATGAATTATTGATAATTATGCCTTCTTTGCATGCAAGGGGTACTCAATGTAGTTTATGTATATAAGTTTAGAGCCATTAGTGAAAGCACAAAGAAGATGGTTAGGTTACGTAGGTTCACTTAATTTTAGTGGTGTAAATATAATTTACATTAAATTTTATATTTAAATAATTATAAATGATATATTAAAAAAGAGTCATGATATATTATTCTACAAATTTTCATACATACAAAAAAAATAACATGTGTTACTTTGTGATACATGTTACTATTCATGTGGTGTAGAAGAATTTGTAGAATAATATATAACTTTATGTTAAAAAACAATAAATGTTAATATGAAATAGTAATAAATGTTACATTAAAAACATTAAACGTTAATATAAAATATTAATAAATGTTATATATTAAAAATAAATGAATTGCAATATTAAAATAATGATAATTTTGTATAAAATATTAAATACTATAATAGTAAAATACAATTTTTATAATAAAATAATATTTTTTATTCAACTTTAAAAAAATACAAAATATCTAATATTTATTTAGTGTATGAATATTGTTTAATGAGTTTAATATTCATATATTAGACATATATTTTTTATGTGTTACTGTTAAAAAATATTTAAAATTTAAATATAAATATTATTTTTAGTCAATCACAAACACTAATATAAAATGACATATCTTTTTATATAAGACATGTGCTCATATTACACTCATGGAAAGTGATATTGACAAGTGTCATATTACCTGAGACAATTATTTTATACATAGTATTAGATATTAAGATACTTAAAACTTATGTTTAATCATGAAGTACAAGAGTCTGTTTGCAAGTTGAATTTTGGAGAGAAATTAAAGAATTTAGTGTCATAAAATAAATTTGTGAGATGACTCTCAAATATTTCATTTCTCTTCTTTGTCACCAAAATCCAACTTGCAGAAGACACATAAGAGAAAATAGGATTG
>NW_017727287.1:0-214 GCF_001865875.1 Lupinus angustifolius | reverse complement strand
AAAACCTTACATTATTAGTTGATAAATATTTTTCTCAAACATTTTATATTATCAGCAAATTATTCACTTTTAGTTAACAATTATCAACTCTTAGTAAAAATTTAGTGGCTATTATTTAAATATCAAATCACACAACATACTATATGATTTCCACAGGAAGTATTTATAATATTTTATTTTAGCATAGTATATTTTACATTTTGCTAACTTTATA
>NW_017727286.1:0-3931 GCF_001865875.1 Lupinus angustifolius | reverse complement strand
ATGTTTAAAAGCATATTAAAAATCTATAAACAAGTTAAAAGTTTATGAATTAGAAACCTCACAGGCTCAAACCCATCTTTTTGTAGTTTAAGGTATCGAGGCACATATAAAGAAATCATTAATTCGAGTGCTAGTTTATTTTTACTAAAATGTGCATTTATTCTTCGAAAATGACATATACTTAATTTATTAACTAATTCACGATGGAAAAAAAGCTTAAATCATATTTATTTGATGATTTAAAAGTAGAAATTATTTTTTCAATCCTTAAAAAAATTAAACTACAAAAATAAAAAAACCAAAACTACAAAAATAATAATTACGAATGTTACCAATTATATTAACTAGTTATGTATTTTATGTGAATTTTATGGAGAAGCTTTTTTACCAAAGGAAAGACAAATATGTGCTTATAAGGAGTTATGAATTACTACCTTCTATCTTATTTGCAAGAGCTTCTTTTTTCGGGACCATTTTATGCAAATTATGGAATATAGTAAATGTTATTACGGAATATAGTTAATATTATTAGTATTATTAAAACTTTCAATAATTTTGTGATTTTTTTCAAAAAATTATTTCAGTAATGTGTCAATTTTCATATTTTATTATCACTCAATTAATGAATTACTTTATTTTTGTAATCAACTAATGTAAAAATATTTTGGTAATAAAAAATTTAATATAAATAAAACATTGAAAATATCATCATAAAAAGAATGAAACCAATGACCTTACACAGGTTTAATAAAAATTATTAGATGAAATATCAAAATAATCTTTTAGCCAAAATAGAGCTTATTTTTAATTAGATTAGTAAAAGTGTTGTCAAAAAAGTGGCTGACCTTTATTTTACTTCCTAACTTTAATTATCGGTTGTAGTGAGACATAGATGAGGTATATTTAATGATATCTCATTCTCAATCTCGGATCAATCAAAATGTTATTTTTTTTAAATTTTTTATTTATGTGATAACATGTGATTAACCTAAAATAGTAAATAAAATATCATAGAGGATAAGTAATCTCTATCTGATTTATTGTGACTAGTAATCTCATCTACTAAATCGTTTTTAGTATTTTTCCTGCAGTTATATGTTAAATGACCAATGGTTTGGCATCCTAAGCAATAATCAAGAAGATTCTCATACTTAAGGTAGGCAAAAAAAATCAAATCCTTCCCTTTCGACTAGGATTTGTTTAGGCAGTTTTGATTTGAGGTTAATGTCCACCAAAGTTTTTGCAACGTGCCCAAATGCTCTGCTATTAGTAGCCTCATCCAAACTATTGGAATGCCAATCCCCCCCGCTATTGAGAATATGATACTGGGGCTCCAGTATTCTTGAGGCAAACCTAGGATTTTCACCCAACATTGTGAATGTGAGAGCTTCTGAATGCTAGGATTAAAGTCAGGTGTCCATAAGAATAACCTCAGGAATCTAGGACGAAGGTTCCAGGTACCAGCATAGATAGATCACATGTCCTCAACATTTGAAAATGAGAAATCATAATACCCCTTACCAAGGGAAATTATGCTCCATTTACTTATCATGCTCCACAGACCTGTGAGCTTAGCTTTAAGGTCAAGGGACATCGTTGAAGTGTTTCCTTTGGAGAAGATGATCCTGCCATGAACGTGATTTTTGCATCTCTTGAGTCCTGCCTGATACTCATCCTCCGGTATTTTGACAGCAATGGAATCACCTTTGACACATGGTTGGGGCTGTTGGGATAAAGAAATGTCACAAGCATTTGTCACTACTTGAGAAAATGACTTGTTGACAGTTTGAGGATGAGTTTTGAGCTTAGGAGAAGCACCAAGATCATCGAGGAAGGTCCAGGGTATTGGGATGGTGCACATGGTAGAGCAAGAAGAATGTCAAGAAGATTTCCAAGAAGTTTGGAGAAGTTCCCAGAACTTTGGAGTTACCAAGCCCTAACAGAGCATTTCCATTATTTTCTTCTCTATCTCTATATCAAAAAAACCTATAAAAAAAAACCCTTACATTATTAGTTGATAAATATTTTTCTCAAACATTTTATATTATCAGCAAATTATTCACTATCGATTAACAATTATCAACTCTTAGTAAAAATTTAGTGGCTCTTATTTAAATATCAAATCACACAACATACTATATGATTTCCACACGACATATTTATAATATTTTATTTTGGCATAGTCTATTTTACATTTTTCTAACTTTATATGTGGAGGGGTGTAACTTTGTAATGATAATTAAGTGTTTAATATATCTAGAAGTATTTTGTATTCCCTTGTACGTGAAATTTCTAATTTAGACAACTATGTTTAAAAAGATATTTAAAATCTATAAACAAGTTAAAAGTTAATGAATTAGAAACCTCACAGGCTCAAACCCCATCTTTTTGTAGATTAAGGTATCGAGGCACATATAAAGAAATCATTAATTCTTTTTTTAAGCAACTGTGCTTTAGCACAATATATATTAGAAAAGGGAACCAAAAAAGAGATACACAGAGGAATTACATGTTCCTAAATCTGTAATTAGGAAGCCCAAGTAAGTTCCTATTATAGTCATTCATAATGAAACTAGGGATTGAATTCCAAGTAGTGTTATTCCTAGACTTTGCACCAAAAGAGGCCAATTTGCCAGCACAAGAGTTTCCCTCTCTATAAATGTGAGTGAGTTTCCAATTTAACAATTCCAGAATCTTAGAACACCTGTGTCACTTGTTATGTAGCTGCCAAGGGGGATTAGTATCTCCTCTGAAAATTTTCGCAACCAAAACAGAGTCAACTTCAAGCCAAATGTTCAACCACCCTTTCTTGTAGGCCAAGGAAATAACTTTAATAGCCGAATAAAGCTCAGCATAGAGGCAAGCTCAGCATAGAGGGCAGATTGGATATTAAGATAGGAGCCAAATCTTAGAAGGAACACCCCTTTGTGATCTCTAAATATGCCTCCTCCACCCGCATGACCAGGACAACCGAAAGCCGCACCATTCGTGTTCAGCTTTATCCAACCAACCGAGGGTGCCAACCAGAGAACTTCAGTAATCTTAGGAGCAGAGTTGTAGTGGATATTGACTTTGAAATGCTTTAAAATAATCAGATCATTGATAGAAGGATGTGCAGACATTGTAGAGTAATTGCCTGAAATAGTTGTGTTCCTGATTATCCTAGCAATTGCTTGATTGAGAGAATTCACTCTGTCCTCGAATCTTGTTTGATTCCTGCAAAACCAAATAGTTGAAATTGTGCTGATAGCACAGATTAGCAAAAGTTGTTGAAGTTGCTTGCTGAAATTGTTGTTGCATGAGATGATCAACTCTTTGATAGAATTTAAGTTGATTTTGATTGAGAAAATTGACATAAGCCAATTCCAAATAGTAATAGCAAAATTACAGTTGAGAATAATATGATTAATTCAAATGCTAGTTTATTTTAACTAAATCATTAATTCGAGTGGTAGTTTATTTTAACTAAAATGTGCATTTATTCTTTGAAAATGATAGATACTTAATTTATTAACTAATTCACGATGAAAAAAAAGCTTAAATCATATTTATTTGATTATTTAAAAGTAGAAATTATTTTTTCAATCCTTAAAAAAAATTAAACTACAAAAATAAAAAACTAAAACTACAAAAGTAATAATTACGGAGGGAAATAATTGACAAATTCAATGTTACCAATTATATTAACTAGTTATGTATTTTATGTGAATTTTATGGAGAATATTTTTTACCAAAGCAAAGACAAATATGTGCTTCTAAGGAGTTATGAATTACTACCTTCTATCTTATTTGCAAGAGCTTCTTTTTTTGGGACAATTTTATGCAAATTATGGAATATAGTTAATATTATTAGTATTATTAAAACTTTCAATAATTCTGTGATTTTTTTTCAAAAAATTATTTCAGTAATGTGTCAATTTTCATATTTTAT
>NW_017727285.1:0-607 GCF_001865875.1 Lupinus angustifolius | reverse complement strand
ATAAAGTTATAATTTTGATTCGTACGAAGAATATTTATTAAGAGTAAGGTAAACACATTGAAAAGAAATAATTACTCAGCCATAATGTAATAGATCCCATTAGTTATACCAACATAGTATTTTGCATCTTGAATTGTAATGAAAAGATAGAAAGTAAAGTAAATAAGGTGGGAGAAGAAACGTGTTTCACAATAAGTCATAACTGGGTTTGTTTTGGGAAGTGATACACCCACATGAGTGGCTAACTCAGAGGCCGTAATAAGATTTTTTTTCTTTTTATGTAATTTTTTACTTTATTGTAAGAAAAATTGTACCTTTATATATTTTTGGATAAAATTTTCTTTTGTTGACAAAAACAAATAATATTACGACCTTGTTTTTGAAGCTCCATTTTCAAATAGGGATGAAATGTGCTTTCTCATAATGTATGTTTTATCGGTGTCAGCTTTTGTGATTAAACATCAAAATATTAGTTAATTAAGGGAAAAGTATGTATATATTATTATATTTACGGTATAAAAGTTTTTTTACACTTTACTACTACGTGCATTCTTCACTTTTAATTATCATTAACTCTTAAAAAGTACAATATATAAAGAATTATATA
>NW_017727284.1:0-4594 GCF_001865875.1 Lupinus angustifolius | reverse complement strand
TCACTTAACAACCGCAAAATATAAATAAATGACATAAGTTCACAACTCATTCTACAAAACAAATAAATTTGGAGTTTTAACATTTAACACCAATGAGTCAAAGTTGTCTCATATGAATATTATACTTTTCTACTAAATCCTATCTTCAGACAGTACTCCAAGATTACACAAATGTCACGTTAGGAACCAAAATGTGTAATCTAAGTATGTCTTGGAAGTATGTGCCTTGAAGGGTTGAAGAATGGTTGGAAAGATGTGTCACATTGTAATGAATTTTTAAGATTTTAAGTTTTTTTTAAAAAAAAAAATGTGTATAAACCGGCCGGTTTAGTAAAATACCGGCTAGTTCACCGGTGTTGACCGGTTTTGATACTTGGCCGGTTCAACACCTGTACCGTACCGGTTAGAGGCCCGGTTCACCGGTTTTCCGGTTGAACCGGCCGGTACGATACGGTTTTAATAACTATGATTATTATATCATTCACATTTATTTGGATTCTTGTTTTTTTAAAAGAATAATGATGAGTAAATATAAATGTTAGATGATGCAGTGACATTGCAAACATATAGGCTGCTGTAGCCACTACTTCACCCTAAAACTTCTTTGGTAATTTCTTTGTTTTTAGCATACTTCTTGCCATATTCAAGACAGATCTATTCACCCTATCTGTTGTTCCATTATGTTGGGGAGTATAGGGAACAACTATTTCATGGGTGATGCCTTCTTTGTCACAATAGCTATGAAACTCATGAGATACATATTCCCCTCCTCCATCACTCCTTAGCAACTTTAGCTTATTACCACATTGTTTTTCAGCCATTGCTTTAAAGCTTATGAATTTGTTGAATACCTCATTCTTTCTCTTCAACAAAAAGATCCAAAGCTTTCTAGTAAAATCATCTTTGAAAGTTACAAAGTAATTGTTCCCTCCAAGGAAATGAACTTCAAGAGGTCCACATACATCAGTATATATTACCTCTAATGGCTTGGTTGTTCTAGGTGATACCTGAGATTTGAAGTTCCTGGACTACTGCTTACTTGTGATTATATGGCTCTTGATACCACTGTTGGAATTGGCAATGTTTAAGAAATATGGAAGAAAAGGAAGGAGAAAAAACAGTTGAAGAAAGGAAGTAGAAGATGATGAATAGTTGGAAAACATAAATGGAAAAATCTTGTTGTTGATTAACAACCTGAACCTTCTATTTATAGTAAGTTTTAACCAAAGGCCCAATTACACAAACAAAAAGCCAAACCTATTTTTACATCAAAACTATTGAATTACAATGCATTATGCTTAATATAAAATAGATAAAAAGTGTATAAAAATACTATATTTATATACTATTTTTTATTAGACTTTTTTCTCTACTTTATTATTATTTTTTTATAATGAGAGATAATGTTGAATATTTATAACCTTTAAAATTTAACAATTCTCAATCATTATCACTCATCCTATTAATTATTATTATTATTATTAATATTATTATTGCCTTAATATTAGTAGCTTTACAATAGAGACTATCTTACTTATCATTTAATATAATTTATATGCAGTCTAAAAAAATACATAAAATGTCTTATAAAAGATTATAAGTATTTTTAAGAAACAACTGAAACATGATAAAATTAATTTTATAGAAATAATAAAAATATTATTTTAGAGAAATAATAAAAATACGATCTAAGTTGATAATATAAATTTTTGATGAGTGAAAAGTTAGCATGGCAAAATGAGGCTGTTTAATCCTAATTCTCTCTGTTAGTAATACTTTTAATATTTAATTTACAGTAATTGTGTTAAAATAACATTTATTTTTAATTCATATTGAGGCTGTTTAATCCTAATTCTCTTTGTTAGTAATACTTTTAATATTTAATTTACAGTGATTGTGTTAAAATAACATTTATTTTTAATTAAATATGAATTGAGATATTTTTGTGAGAATTATATATTTTTTAATTTAGTAATTTTATTTTTTTTGTTGACAAACATTTTTTGTTTTCCCACAAGTATCCTTGCATCAGAGACAATTTTGTCCGAGCGGGGAACATCCACAGATATGTGACGCTAACTTTCTATCCACAAAACTCGAACCCGAAATCTTTCTTAATGGAAATCAAACATATACCACTTGCACCAACCATTGGTAGTTTTGTTGACAAATTGAAACATCACTATCATTGATATTCATTTATTATTTATATAAATGGAAAGATAATAATAAAATATAATTTGGCAACTACATACTTGAAAGATACAATTTAAATAACATATATTCTATTGAAGTACTTTTAATTATAATATATTCATTAATGCAATTTATCAAACTTACTTTTATGAATACCTAATTCCCCATAACCCAGTTTACAAACCGTATGCCATACACACCCTAGCTTGGCAATTTCTGTTCATATTTTAATTCATAAGAGTTTTAATTCCAATAAAATTGGTTTTTTAATTTTTACACGAGAATAGTATTTGCAATTTTCCCTATCAAGTTATAGAGAACCAAAGTTCTAATGAATAACAGTATAAAACAATTTGTGGTATTGGATATTTGGGACAAATTCAGGTGAGTCTCTAATGGAAAACAGAATTGCTTCTTTACTTTCATTTATCCTGGCACACAGCTTCTAGCCAAACTCAGCGGTCCACATACATTAGTATATATTACCTCTAATGGCTTGGTTGTTCTAGGTGATACCTGAGATTTGAAGGAGTTCCTGGACTGCTTACTTGTGATTATATGGCTCTTGATACCACTGTTGGAATTGGCAATGTTTAAGAAATATGGAAGAAAAGGAAGGAGAAAAAACAGTTGAAGAAAGGAAGTAGAAGATGATGAATAGTTGGAAAACATAAATGGAAAAATCTTGTTGTTGATTAACAACCTGAACCTTCTATTTATAGTAAGTTTTAACCAAAGGCCCAATTACACAAACAATAAAAGCCCAACCTGTTTTTACATCAAAACTATTGAATTAAATGCTAGCAAGTCGTGAATAGGGATCACATGTCCTACTTTTTTATGTCTCATTGTGTCCTAACCCAATGAGAAATTACTATCTACTTAAAAAGAAAAAATCACAAAATAATAAAGTGATTTTTATGCTATTTGGTGGTGTTTGATTGACTTAGTACATAAGGACATGATTTTTTAGAGACAGATGATCCTCCTTCATCAAGTCGTCTTCTACTGGGGTTGATATATAGAAGTGTTCAATGGTTAGAATATATTTGTGTCACTTTTACGACTTGGAGCACTGCATGCATCATGAAGAATTATGGCGAGGCACCATAGACCAAAAATGGAATTTTATTAAAGATGTTAGACGTAAAGAACAAAAATTACTAGAATTAGATACCAACTTTGTAAGTTCAATTGTTGCATCCAACGTCACAAATCTGCCAATCACTATGTTTGGGGAGATTAATCAATGAAACAGAATTCTTATGATCGATCACATGATAAGAAAATCATTAGTTAATTTCTGAACTTCTTAACCATGTGGCAGACCAAATTTAATGAATTTTCTAAACTCTCAAAGACAACAAAAGTGGGACACAAGTCTCAAAGGATGAAATAATCATAGGCTGCAAAATCCAAAAACATAGATCACATGTAATGATCATGTGACTAATAGATACGATGTTAATACATGGAAGTTAAAACTCAGGATCCTGGTAGCATGCCAAATATAGTGAAAAAAGTAAACAGAATGTGATAAAGATCATTAATATAAACTTAACATCCATTAGTGACATTCCTTGAAACATTAACGCAACAGAACTAGTGCATGAATCACATTCACCATTCCTTTTACATCTTGTTTGCCTAGGATTGTTACTGGTAGTGAGAACTGAGAAGGTAAGAAATGAGTTACCAAAACTTGAATTTAAGTACCATTAGGTTCATATCTACCCATTTTCAGCTCTTCGATTTAATTATACACACTTTCTATCATTAATAGCAGGTTTAAGGAAGTTCTAATATAATGCTTTACTCTTCTGGACTTCAAAGCATACAAGATTGAAAAGGAGAAGTTGTGAGAAAACTAGGATGATTTCTTTTCCCTTTCCTATTTCAAAATTGGAAATTTCTTCTACACATTGAACCAATAATAACTATTAATTTGTTAACGAGATTCAACCAATTAAATTTACATTCCCGTTAACATAGTTAACTAGAGTTTATGAAATATATATACTAGTAAGAGCATTCGTATGATATTTATAATGTTTATAATTATTGCAAGATATAAAAAGGAATTGAACTGAATATATATATATATATATATAGTTTTTGTTTTTCTTATCTACTTCAATCCTAGATAAAGTAATACTTTTTATAGTATTATATTTTAAGCAAATCCCAAAAAAAACATTAACTAAAAATGACTTTAGTAATGTTGAAATTAGCCAAATGTAAAGACTTTGTTGTTTAATTTTATGCACGACTTTCTCTCACATAGGTTCTAAAATGTGGAACAAACCAGCTTGCCCACTCTCCTTTACCAACTTTTCTCCCAGACCATGGGAAATCATATCACTCCACATGAAAAAAGTCAAAGAACTGTCCTTTTCTT
>NW_017727283.1:0-1186 GCF_001865875.1 Lupinus angustifolius | reverse complement strand
CCACATAAGAAAGATATCAATTTGATTTTATAATTCAAGATGCATGACAAAGCAAATGTTAGCATAACTGAGTAAAGACACTGGTTTTTTTATAATTGAATGTGAATCTGTGGTATTAAAACAATATAATTTATATTCTACTTTTGGCAATAAGCATAATAAACAATGAAGTATTTAACCATAAGACCTCCTCCAAAATGCAGCAAACACGAAATAAAATGTGCAATTCTCTGCTTACTTTTCAGCAATGAAAGTGAATGTCTTCTCACTTTGGACACAAGAAACAGTGAGCTTGCGAAGGGATCCTGAGCTTCTTGTGATCAGCAACACAAGCATTCGATCAATTTTATCAGGCTCAGTTTGGTTGCACCATTCCTCAAGGTCAATCTCTTGCCAGCAGTAAGGTCCAGCTAATGTACTAGCCCATGATTTGCATACACTGGGCACAATTGACAGTCTTTCCTCGAGAGAAAGATGGGTAAAGATAGCCCCTTGTAGGTCCGGTAATAAGTCTTTCCAATCACGAAAATCAGCTGCTTCTTCCATATCGTCTGCAAAATAATGAAATTGTGCTTTGTTAAGCTTTCTGTTCAGGTATCAATAACAAATATGAATATGCTTACTGGGAAACAGTACTTCTCTTATAAAAAAGAGATTTTGAAGTAAATGGTAAAGGATTTATTCTGATAAGAGTTAGGAAAGATAAATAATTGGGTTTTTTAAGTGAAGGAAATGTGACAAATTTAGGATATAATAATTAATAAATGGATAGAGATAAAAGAAAACTTAAATCACTCCCACATAGAACAAAAAAAGAAAAGAGATGGAGATTTACCAGTCCAAAAATGTTCAGAGTTTCTTCTTTAAGAACCAGAATTATATAAAAACTCACCCGAAAATCCGGCAGATGCACCGAGAGAAAGAGAGGTAAAAGAAATAACAAAAGGGAAAAGGGGTAAGACTACAACACGAGAATTATCCAACCGCCAATAACGACCCAAGACTTCAACACACCAAACAACAACGAAGAGGAACTGAACAAAAGTAAAGCACAGAAACAATGCAAGCACTTGCAGTGTAGAGAGCAAAAGAAGTTCAAGACAGACACGAAGAGGTTGCTAACGGAGGAATACTAGTTGAAATATGAAATGAGAAGGCCAGTTTAAATAGTAAAATGAAAAGGAAC
>NW_017727282.1:0-1024 GCF_001865875.1 Lupinus angustifolius | reverse complement strand
ATTTTTTTTCAACCAATCACTACTCATGACATGTGAAATGACATACAATGTAGGACAAAAGATTTACTCTTTAAAATTTGGCATTGATAAGATTCAAGGTATATGTAAAATGTAATAAATGTTTTAAAATATTTATTGAAATATATTAAATATTTTCAATCTTTGAGTAAATTACAATGACGCCACTATATTTAGTGCAATGACATAAATGACTCCAACTTTTTATTTCCATATAAACAAAGTACTCCAAATTTATATACATATATTATACTATCATTCTCTAAAGGTGATATAAGTATAATATTTTAAACAAAAAAATTATGAATATAATTTAGATAAACTATAGGAGATATAATGCACTTTAATCTAATAAAAAATAACTAGCAACATTGATTCTTATATTACTAGAACTTTACTCTATAGTATATCATACACTTGTGGAAAATTTCCATGATTTTAAACATAGTTGTTGGTGTGCACTTTTTCTCTATAACAATTATTATTAGCAAATATATTATTAGTTTGTAAAGGAAATAGTGGTTAATCATACACATAAACTCAATATACTATTTTATTCTTAACATTAAAATAGTCATTGCTAATAATATAAGAATTAAACGAATAAATGATTTAAATAGAATAACATAACATGAATAATCATTTTGTTATCATTATTTTTAGATTTGATTGAGATAATTACAGATAAGACAAATAGAAAATTGATATTTTATCTAAAAATAAAGAGTAAAATTGTAAATAATGTATTTTTTGTATTAAAATGTTATTATTAAGAATGTTATTACTTAAACATTTTTTATTTTGTAGGTTGAAAATGAGATGATAATGAGATTATTATTAATTTCTTGATGAAGCATGTGATTAAGTCAATTTATTGAAGTAATAAAGAGAAAAAAACTTGTTACTTTATCAAATAAAAAGTCGATTTCAATTCATCTATTGATTTGGAGAAACGATTATTGTCATAACTCACAATGTATTAAGTATCAAAAGTTATCTAGTTAAC
>NW_017727281.1:0-1561 GCF_001865875.1 Lupinus angustifolius | reverse complement strand
AATAAATTGTAGAAACTTATTTTTGTTGGTTGTGAAATGCAACAATAGTTCTAAGGAGATATTGGTTAAAAATATAAAATATAAAATTGATTTCATAGTAAAATTCTATTTGCAAATTTACAAACAGTCACTTTTTCATAGCTAATGTAAATTTAATCAAGAATAAGTTACACCAACACTCTTGGAGTTTAGTTTAATCACACCTACGATCATACTTGTTTAAAAGATTACAATTGTATTCGTTGCATATATAGGTGACAAATGTAGTGACAAATGTATGAATTTGAATTTGGATCCAAAAACATGAGAAATCATATATCACTCCATATAAATTCATTTAATGATATTTTAAATAATCAAATCTATCCATATTCAACTTAATGGATGCGTTAAAATCCATCTATAAATCAATTTTAATTGACTAAATGGATGAATATGTAATTCATTTGATTCTTTTATTAGGAACTAAAAGTACTATATGAGAAAACCATATTTTTGAAAACCATTATTTCAATAAAGCATTTGTTAATTATTTTTTAAAAATCACCTTTAAAGTTCATTTTTTTTACAAATGTATTCTAAATTTTCAAATTAATAATCTCACTATCATGTGACCAAGTGCTATTAAGAATGTATGTCACTATCACAATTTAATATAAAATCAATGTGAGAATGAGAAACATATACAAATTTTTGGAGAGTTGAGATAATAAAGGGAATTGACAAACAAATGAATTATCATGTTTGTGTTTTCGAATGATTTAATATATATATATATATACACACACGTGAATATCTATTGGATATAATGTATGATTTTGAATTCATTTGTTATTAAAACTATCTAATGAATTATATTCATTTAAATTCATTAACTTTTTAATGGATAAATTTGGATGAGTTTAATTTTCTTGGATTTGAATGTAGTATGAATTATGAATAATTTTGTTCGCTTTACATGCAAAGGTACTCAATATAGTTGATGTATATAAATTTGGAGGGATTTGTGAAAGTACAAAAAGATGGTTGAGTAGTGTTGTTTCACTTAATTTTGGAGGTTTCAATATAATTTACATTAAATGTTATATTAAAATAATTATAAATGATATATTAAAAAAGAGTAATGATATAGCATTCTATGAGATCATCCTACAAATCTATCTACCCATAAAATCAAGACAACTATATGCTCACTGCCATGCCCTCCTCCTCTGAAATCAAGAATGTTGTCTTCTCAATGAATGGTGATGGGCCCCCTGGCCCTGATGGTTTTGGTGGCAACTTAAATATTAATAAATGTTATATTAAAAAATAATAAAGGGAAATATTAAAATGATGATAATTTTATTGTGTGAATGAATTATATTATTTTAAATCTATTAACTTAAGTTAATAGATTTGGATGAACTTAATTTTATTGGATTTGAATGTATTACAAATTATGGATAATTATGTTACATTTGAATGTAGGGGTACTCAATATAGTTTATGTTTATAAATTTGAATTGATTTATGAAAGTACAAAAAAGACAGTTGAGTTCTGTTGTTTAATTTAATTTTA
>NW_017727280.1:0-987 GCF_001865875.1 Lupinus angustifolius | reverse complement strand
ATATATTTAAAAAGTGATGATATAACATTCTACTAGACCATCTTACAAATCTTCCTATATATAAAAAAGTAACATATGTTATTTTGTAGTATATGTTACTATTTTTGTGGTGTAGAAGAATTTGTAGGATACAAAAACAATAAGAGTTAATAAAAAATAAAGTAAATTTTATTGTAAACATCAAATATTAATATAAAATAATAGTAAATGTTAAAAATAAATGGCAATGTTAAAATAATGGTACATATTATATTGTAAATGAGTTATATTCATTTAAATTTATTAACTTTCAAATGAGCAAAATTTTGATTCCTGTGAGTGACACTTGTTGGGAGGGACAACCACGCACCTCAAAGAGATTAGTTCCTTACTCGAAAGAGTGAGAAAATACCATTCGTAGTACCAAAAAATGCATTTAACTTTAGTTGCTAGATTTTCATGAATTTAATTTTCTTGGATTTGAGTATGTTATGAATTATTGATAATGATGCCTTCTAAGTTTATGTTCCTTCATGAATTATTGATAATTTTCTTTGAATTATTGGATTTGAGTACTCAATGTAGTTTATGTATCTAAGTTTAGAGCCATTAGTGAAAGCACAAAGAAGATGGTTAGGTTATGTAGGTTCACTTAATTTTAGTACTGTCAATATAATTTACATTAAAATTTATGTTTAAATAATTATAAATGGTAAATTAAAAAAGAGTCATGATATATCATTCTACCATATTATCCTACAAATTTTCATACCTACAAAAAAAATAACATTTGTTACTTTGTGATACATGTTAGTATTCACGTGGTGTAGAAGAATTTGTAGTATAATATATAACTTTACGTTAAAAAACAATAAATGTTAATATAAAATATTAATAAATGTTATATATTAAAATTAAATAAATGGCAATATTAAAATAATGATAATTTTATATAAAATATTAAATACTATAATAGTCAAATACAATTTTTATAATAAAATAATATTT
>NW_017727279.1:0-613 GCF_001865875.1 Lupinus angustifolius | reverse complement strand
GAAAATATTTAAATTTTAAATTTAAATATTATTTTTAATCAATCACAAACCCTAGCACATAAAATGACATATCTTTTTAGATAAGACATGTGCTCATACTACACCCATGGAAAGTGATATTGACAAGTGTCATATTGCATGAGGCAATTATTTTATACATAGTACTAGATATTAAGATACTTAAAAATTATGTTTACATCATGAAGTACATATAATTTGAAGAGTCTATTGGCAAGTTGAATTTTGAAGGGAAATGAAAGACTTTAATGTCATAAAATACATTTGTGAANTAATGTAAAAACCTTACATTATTAGTTGATAAATATTTTTCTCAAAATTATTCACTATCAATTAACAATTATCTAAAAGTGCAAAGTGTCAAGAATAACACTAGCATATCTTAGCCTATGTTTTGATGAAGACAAGGTTCTAAAAAAGATTGAAGATGGCTCAATAATCAACATGCCTTATGGTCATTTGGTCATATCTAGACTAGGAGATAAATTGAGTCTATAACCCAAGTAGTCTGGGATGTGTGCCGTAGTAAGTGAGTATAGGTTAGGTGAACCTAGATGCTAGTCTCTTAAGCCATCATAATTGAACTACCATATTC
>NW_017727278.1:0-306 GCF_001865875.1 Lupinus angustifolius | reverse complement strand
AGAAGAGAGATTATGCTGTTTTTCTGTAACATGCTTTATGTTTCTGCATAATTTGATATTCATTTGATATTGCTCACATAATCATGCATTAGATTTTGATTGAAAGAAACCTGTTGTTTACTGTATTCTGATTAACTCACTTTCATATTGATGGCTTAATTGATTAAGATAAGGGTTAATCGTTACTCTTTACATTGTAATATCTTAGGCTTTATGTGCTTAGAATACCTTGATTTTAACGTGTGTTGTGCAGTCTAGATTTATCTCTTGGTGTGAAATCACCACAGAGATTGAAGTTCTTCACCA
>NW_017727277.1:0-427 GCF_001865875.1 Lupinus angustifolius | reverse complement strand
TGAGAATTTGGATATCTGTTTAATGCTATATCGTTAACACTTGTATGCAATAATATCTGAAATATATATGTGTATTTGGGTTGTTTTTAAAAAGCGGTAGTTTTTAACCGCCACACCTTTTCAAACCAGGTTTTAGAGATTCTAGATTTCAAGAAGGGAGCATCCCTTGTGCTTGTAAATTGAATTGGTAATTGTATCTTAATTCAATATTGTGAAGAAAGAAAATCTCCCTGATCCAGAAGGGGAGGCCTGGATGTAGTTTGCAGTGGACCGTAAACGAACCAGGATAAAAATCCTTGTGCACTATTCTTTCTTTCTCTCTTTATCTTTCCGTTTCTTGCATTGATACACTTAATATATACTTGAGAATTTGGATATCTGTTTAATGCTATATCGTTAACACTTGTATGCAATAATATCTGAAATA
>NW_017727276.1:0-436 GCF_001865875.1 Lupinus angustifolius | reverse complement strand
GTTAACCGCTACCCCTATTTAACCCCCCCCCCCCCTTCTAAGTGTTCCTAGACCACTGATACCTAACATTATCAACTCTTAGTAAAAATTTAGTGGCTCTTATTTAAATATCAAATCACACAACATACTATATGATTTCCACATGAAATATTTATAATATTTTATTTTGGCATAGTATATTTTACATTTTGCTAACACTATATGAGGAGGGGTGTAACTTTGCAATGATAAGTAAGTGTTTAATATATCTAGAAGTATTTTGTATTCCCTTGTACGCGAAATTTCTAATTTAGACAACTATGTTTAAAAGGATATTTAAAATCTATAAACAAGTTAAAAGTTTATGAATTAGAAACCTCTAGGCTCAAACCCCATCATTTTGTAGTTTAAGGTATCGAGGCACATATAAAGAAATCATTAATTCGAGTGCTAGTTT
>NW_017727275.1:0-1858 GCF_001865875.1 Lupinus angustifolius | reverse complement strand
AAAACTACAAAAATAATAATTACTGAGGGAAATAATTGACAAATTCAATGTTACCAATTATATTAACATTGAAAATAATTACTGAGGGAAATAATCAACTAATGTAAAAATATTTTGGTAATAAAAATTTAATATAAATAAAACATTGAAAATATCATCATAAAAAGAATGAAAACAATGACCTTACACAGGTTTAATAAAAATTATTAGATGAAATATCAAAATAATCTTTTAGCCAAAATAGAGCTTATTTTTAATTAGATTAGTAAAAGTGTTGTCAAAATAGTGGCTTGCCCTTTAGTTTACTTCCTAAATATAATCATCGGTTGTAGTGAGACATAGATGAGGTATATTTAATGATATTTTATTCTGAATCTCGCATCAATCGAAATGTTATTTTTTTTTAATTTTTTATTCATGTGTTAAAATGTGATTAACGTAAAACAGTAAATAAAATATCATAGAGGATAAGTAATCTCTATCTGATTTAGTGTGACTAGTAATCTCATATAATATTTGGAGTTTTTTTTTTTGGTTTCCCACATGTATCCCCTTGTAGGTCCGGTAATAAGTCTTTCCAATTACGAAAATCAGCTGCTTCTTCCATATCGTCTACGAAACAATGAAATTGTGCTTTGTTAAGCTTTTTATATCCTCTTGTAGGTCTGGTAATAAGTCTTTCCAATTACGAAAATCAACTACTTCTTCCATATCGTCTACAAAACAATGAAATTGTGCTTTGTTAAGCTTTCTGTTCAGGAATCAATAACTAATATGACATTCATATTATTCGGAGAGATGGTTTAGGGTTCTTCCAACTTTCTGGGAACTCTGCTCCACAAATCTTGGATCTGTTTTATCATGAAGATTGAATACATACCATGGAGCTTTCTTTATGGAGTCAACAAGGAAGGGAATATGAAATCAGGAATGCTTGAAAATCCACCAAATACACCGAAAAATACCTTTTCCCAAGTTTTGGGGCATACATGTGACATAGCCTCTTCTCAACTCCCCCAACCTTGTATGAAGGGAGATGTGGTAGCCATTAAAATACCCGAAGCAGAATACCAAGCGGGTTTACAAAGGTGTAAATCTCATCTTCATGGTAGAATCATTCTAACCAAGGGGGACACTCCATTGAAGTTCCTAGATCTGAAGCATAAGTTTTCTTCTCTATGGAATATGGTTGGTAAATGGAATATGTCAAAGGATTTTATGAGTTCTCCTTCTCCTCCTTGGAAGACATGAGCTTGATCTGCTCTTCGTGAACATGGAACCTTAAGCCTGGTATTTTAAGATTATTTTTTTGGACACCAGATTTTAATCCACATATGCAAAAACAAACTCATTCTCAATCTTGGATTAGAATTCTGGGTTTACCTCAAGAGTATTGGAGCCCGAAAATAATTATTTTTATTGCGGGTGGTGTTGGCACACCAATTTCTATGGATGGTGCAACAAGTAATAGAACATTTGGGCACTTTGCAAAAGTGTTAGTGGAAATCAACCTTAAAGCAGATTTGCCTGATCAAATCTGGTTGAAAGAGAAGGCTTTGCTTTCTTTGTTAATATTGAGTATGAAAATTTACCTGAAATCTGCACTGGATGCAATACCATTGGCCATCTAATTTCTAGCTGTAGAAAAGTGACAAAGAGAACCGAGGAAACATCTAAGGTTAGACACAAGGATCATAACAAGGCATCACATCCTTTCAAAACAAAGGATACAATCAGGAATGATATAGTCATCAATGACTTAACCATTGATCTGGATATTGAAAATAGGGAAAATATCAATATGGAGCACTTAGAAAAAGCTGATCTTACTCCAGAAATCTTTATGAGGAGAGATCCT
>NW_017727274.1:0-2500 GCF_001865875.1 Lupinus angustifolius | reverse complement strand
AATTTACCCATTTTTCCGCAATGTTTTTTAGAAGTATTTTTCGGGGCGTTACAGCAGACATATCAAATCCTATTGTGGCTAATGACATAAGGATTGTAGGGAGACTATGGGATGATGAAGAAGATGTGGAGGATGAAGTTGAAAGAAGTTTCACGCCAGTCTTGAGCAAATCTCAAAAGAAAAATTTGAAGAAAAAGGACAACAATGACAGAGTTCATTTCACCCGAAGGGGTGGGCATTCAAACAGTGTTCAATGATAGTCATCTACTGGAATTGTAGGGGCTTTGGGAATCTTAACACAAGGTTAGTTTTAAAGAAATTTTGTAATTCTCACAATCCTGATTTGGTTTTCTTAGCAGAACCTTGGATTTCTGCTGATTCAATTAACTCCAAATTCTGGAGGGAGTTAAATCTGAAGCTTTTTGCTATTAATAAAAGACAAGACCAGCTATCCAATATTTGGGGGTTATGTAAGGTTGGATTGGATCCTGTGATCATCTCCAACTCAGACTAGTAGATCTTTATAGGTATTAATATTGAGGGCATTGATCTCAACTTAAGTGCTATATATGCTCACACGAATTACATTCAAAGAAGGTCTCTTTGGTTTGATTTACAATCTCTAATTCATACTCATCCTGGTCCTTGGTGTTGTTTTGGAGACTTTAATGTAATTTTTGGTTCTCATGAATGTAAAGGTTCTAGATTGCCTGCTAGGCTTCCTCCTAGAGAATTCAAAGTTTTTTCTGATGGGTCAGACCTTATCCACTTACCAACTACAGGTAATCCTTTCACCTGGTCTAATAGGAGAAAGGGTCTATCTCTAACTGAAAAAATGTTAGATAGAAGTCTTTGTAATGAAGACTGGATTTCGGCTTGGTCTCAAATCTCTTACTGCACCTGCGAAGGATCTCTTCTGATCATCATCCTACTATTATTGTGCTCTGAATCAATCAGCAGAGGTTATCTCAGTTCAAATTCCACAAAATGTGGACTCTCCATGAGGACTGCAAAAGAACTATAGCTGAGTCTTGGAGGAACAGAGTCTTTGGCTTCCCAATGTTCATCTTAGCTCAAAAATCTTATACAAGTTCTTAAGGCTTGGAATATAGATATTATTGGTAACATTCATCTCAATGTGTAAATTGCTATGGCTGTAGTGGAGTCAATTCAGAATGCTAACCATCAAGAGGACTTGAGGGAGCAAGAGGATGAAGCCCAAAGAATCATGTTGCATGCTCTTAATGTGGAGGAGCTTTTCTGGAAAGAAAAAGCTAGGTGTGATTGGTATACTTATGGAGACAGAAATACTTCATTCTTTCATAAAACTACTAAAATCCGCCAAGCCACTAAGGGAATAAATTTCTTGAATGTGGGTGATACAATCCTGACTAGCAAACAAGATATTGATAATCATGTCCTTCATTATTTTGAAGAGCTTTTTGCAACTGAGAATGTGACTTCCCTCTCTCCTCTGATCAACTCAGTTATTCCTTCTTCTATGACTGAGTTGGAAAACTAGATGTTAACAAATCCTCCTTCTATGGAGGAAGTCAAAGGAGTGGTTTTTTCCATGAAAGGGGATGAAGCTTCAGGCCCTGATGGCTTTAGTGGTTGTTTCTAAAAAACCTATTGGGATATTGTTGGTGAGGATGTTTATAATTTGGTGATGCAATTTTTCAATAGAGGTTGGATCCTTCCTAATTTGAATGCTAGTAATCTGGTTCTCATTCCTAAATTTCTTGGAGCTAACAAGGTTTAGGATTATAGGCCTATTGCTTTGGCTAACTTTCAGTTCAAAATTATAACCAAGGTGCTTGCTGATAGACTAGCCATGATTGCCTCTAGAATTGTCTCTCCTCAACAAAGAGGTTTCCTAAAAGATAGACACATATTAGACTACATTTGCCTTGCTTCAGAAGCAACCAACCGGGACATCACTTTAAGTAACTCAAATGCGGAAAATCAACTTATCGTTATCGAATGATAACTTAACGTGATTCACAATTTCCTGAATAACACAATGCATATAAACGGTTAAGTCATCTTTAGTTCATACAACTAAGTCAACAAAGGCGGAAACTACATCGCCACTAACATATACAAAATCCAAAAAGAAAGGGCGAAAATATTAATCATCACCAACAGACACTAAACAAAGACATGAACAAGCTGAAGCCGTCAGTGTTTCAAAAGTCACAAAATGATGAGCAACTCCTAGTGGCTCGCTCCAAGGCTAGGGTATTGCCTCTCCTCAATTCCTCATAACCCCTCCTGTAACATCATGGACAAGTAGCTCCAAATCCGAGCAAAGCTGTCTTATCTGAAGAGCACACGTCTGAAAAGCAAACAATAGAAAAGAAGAGAAATAGAGAGAGTAAGACATCTAATGAACGTAAATTCATTGACGACGTGGACTTACTCAGAATATTACACTCAGATATGAAAAACAGATCATATATATATAACATATTACATTATAACTCATCAGTTGTTCTCG
>NW_017727273.1:0-2273 GCF_001865875.1 Lupinus angustifolius | reverse complement strand
TACTTTTTAATTCAATTACGACGTTATACCAAAGTAGTTTATATCACATACCCTTACTAGGGTTATTACATACTCAACCAATCAATCCAAATAGTCAAACACAATTACTGTCTCTCGCCCAAGCGAAAATTCAATCAACAATACCATTTTAAAACTGGGCATCTCTCGCTCAAGCGAGGCCCTCTCGCCCAAACGACAATTCATCTTTAAATCTCAATAAAAATTAAGCCTTCCTCACCCAAGCGAGGCCCATTCCCACTCAAGCGAGACATCATCAAAATCCTGGTTTTTTTTCTTTTTTTTTCCGATTTCGTCCGAGCGAGAATTCTCTCGCCCGGGCGAGAGATTTTCCAGAATTTCATCGAAATCCTGGGCTTTCTCGCCTAAGCGGGACCCTGGCTGGCCCAGGCGAGGCTTGCTCTCCCAAGCGAGGATTTGTCGCCCGGGCGAGGAGTTCCAGAACCCAAAACTTCCCCTCGCCCAGTCCCTCACCCAGTCTTCACCCAAGCGAGATCGTGCTCGCCCAGGTGAGAGTTTCTCGACCAAGCGACAGGGACTTGGACAGAATACCAACTTTTGCCCTTTTCGACAACCGAAACGTGTTTAAACATGGTTTTTCGAACACCTGCATTCAGAAAAGTTTCCAACAACATTCATATATAATATCCAACATATTTCATCAAGAAAATGAGTTAGAAAGCGTTTTAGAAAATTTCAACGGTTGAATATGTTCTTGACATACTCATGAACAACATACTTAAATCTCATCAACATCCATTGGTTGAATGTTGAGAGATCAAGGATTGAAGATTGAAGAACAAATGGAAAAAATGAGAGAAAAGGTGAAGAGAGGATTTACCTCTTCTTTGAAAATGCAAGAGTGGGAGAGTGAAGTGTGGAGTGTGAGGTTTAAGGAGAGAGGGAAATCAGATTTTCCCCCTAAGCAATCATGGCAAATCTCCTAGGGTGGCTAATGATGATTTCCTATGACATTAGGGTGAGTGATGTGAGGTTTGCTTTATGGAAAGGCAAATCTCGCATCCCAATGCGAAACGACCACTTCGCGGACACGTGCGATAAACATGCTCGAGTATTATCGGCTAATACTCGATCGGATATTATAAATCGCCTGATCGTAATATCCGATTAGAATTTCAAATTTCAGCATTCCGAGTGAAAAATATTTAGAAAGTAGGTATGGGTGTATTCAGGGTCTATATTGACTCGAAATGAAATTACGAAGCCAACGGTGCAATCGGAATTCCATTCCGAGTTACGGAACTCAAAAACCACTTTTTGAGCCGGGTGGAATTCGGCCTCGACAGTGGTTCAGAACCAACTGTCTCCGAAAATTACCAAAATTTACCACAAAATAGGAAATAGAATTTCAAGACTAAAACTCAACTAGAGTTTTGTCTAATTCTTTACCAAAAATTCCCAGATATTCATTTTCGAATATATAATTAATAAAAATATTAATAAAATCTTATAATTCCAAATCGTAAAATTCGCGGTGTTACGCTAACTTTCACTTCAAAATTATAACCAAGGTGCTTGCTGATAAACTAGCCATGATTGCCTCTAGAATTGTCTCTCCTCAACAAAGAGGTTTCCTAAAAGATAGACACATATTAGACTACATTTGCCTTGCTTCAGAAGCAACCAACCTGCTTGACCATAAAATATTTGGTGGCAATATGATCCTTAAGCTTGATATTAAATAGGTCTTTGATACAATGGATTGGAATTTTCTTCTAACCACTCTTAAGGCTTTTGGTTTTAGCCAACAATTCATCACTTGGATTGATATGATTCTAAAATCTGCTAAACTATCAACCAATATTAATGGGCAAATTGTTGGATTTTTTGGTTGCAAAAAAGGTGTGAGGCAGGGGACCCTTTATCCCCTCTATTATTCTGCATTGCTGAAGATGTCCTCAGCAGAGGGATTGCCAAATTGGTGGAAGAGGGTAAATTGAGCACTATCTTTGGTCCTTCAAGGTTACAAACTACTAGCCATGTTTTGTATGCGGATGATATTCTGATCTTCTGCAAAGACATTAAAAGAGAAATTCTCCGTCTCAATCATCTCATTGCTGGTTATGCTGCAATTTCTGGTCAGCATTTGAATGCATATAAATGTAAATTCTACACCATAAATGCCTCTCCTAGAAAAATCTCCCTGCTATCCTCCTACCTAGGTTTCTTCTCGGGCCAGTTGCCTTTCAACTATTTGGGAGCTCCTCTTTTCAAAGGGAAACCTAGAAAGTTAC
>NW_017727272.1:0-299 GCF_001865875.1 Lupinus angustifolius | reverse complement strand
ACAATTGGTTGGGGATGCCTTTGGTGGATTCTCTTCATATTCCCAATGAGTGTCACTCTACTCTTCATGCTAAGGTCACAGATTTTATTGATGGTAAAACATGGATCATTCCAAGTATCCTTCTTTCTTGCTACCCTGAAATCTCTGATCAACTCACCAAAACAATCATAACCAATTCCAAGGACAACTTCATTTGGCAACCTTCTACTTATGGAAATCTTTCTTTCAAGCAGGCTTATAAGCATTGCTCTCCAACTGCTAACTCTTTGAACTGTTTCCAGCTTCCGTGGAATAAATCA
>NW_017727271.1:0-649 GCF_001865875.1 Lupinus angustifolius | reverse complement strand
GTCCTCAACTGAGGGAGGTCCTAACTAGTTGTATCATTCATGCAATCAGTAATATTTGGTTTATAAGAAATAATTCCAGATTTGAGGATAAGCCCTGGAACTTAAACACTATCATAACTAACATCAAGGTGCAAACATCTTTATCTGGTAAACATGGCTCATCCTACTCTAACTCTACAATCAAGGATCTCTCCATTCTTAGAAGTCTGCATATTAATTGCAATCAAAGAAAGAGCCCAAAATGGTGGAAGTAATCTGGAATATTCCATCACGCAGATGGATCAAAGTAAACACTGACGGGGCAGCCTTTGGCTCTCTAGGTAATGCGAGGGGTGGTAGTATATTCAGGGATGACCAGGGTAATTTCATTGCCTGTTTTGTTGCTGCCTATGGTATCAAGGATGCTCTTTATGCTGAAATGAAATCTGCAATCTTAGCTATTGAATGTGCTCACAAAAAAGGTTGGAATTCTATATGGCTAGAATGTGACTCTTCCCTTGTGGTTGACATTAGTTCCTTACTCGAAAGAGTGAGAAAATACCATTGGTAGTACCAAAAAATACATTTAACTTTAGTTGCTAGATTTTGATGAATATAATTTTCTTGGATTTGAGTATGTTATGAATTATTGATAATTATGCCTTCTTTG
>NW_017727270.1:0-2397 GCF_001865875.1 Lupinus angustifolius | reverse complement strand
AAACAATACTTCTTACAAAAAAAATATTCTTTAAGTAAATGGTAAAGGATTTATTTTGATAAGAGTTAGGAAAGATAGATAATTGAGTTTTTTAAGTGAATGAAATGTGACAAATTTAGGATATAATAATTAATAAATGGATAGAGATAAAAGAAAACTTAAATCACTCACACATAGAACCAAAAAAAAAGAAAAGAGATGGAGATTTACCAGTCCAAAAATGTTTCGGAGTTTCTTCTTTAAGAACCAGAATTATATAAAAACTCACCCGAAAATCCAGCAGATGCACCGAGAGAAAGAGAGGTAAAAGAAATAACAATAGGGAAAGGGGTAAGGCTACGACACGAGAATTATCCAACCACCAACAACGACCCAAGACTTCAACACACCAAACAACAACGAAGAGGAACTGAACAAAAGTAAATCACAGAAACAATGCAAGCACTTGCAGTGTAGAGAGCAAAAGAAGCTCAAAACAGACACGAAGAGGTTGCTAACGGAGGAATACTAGTTGAAATATGAAATGAGGAGAAGCATAAAATATCTGTTTATTCATTTGACTGCCATACTGAAACTGTGAAAAACTGGTTGGGCTGGCCAGTTTAAATAGTAAAATGAAAAGGAGCATTAAAATTTAGGGACAACATATTCTATCCCACAATATTGTGTCATGAATTGTAATTGGTTATAAAAGTACTTAATATTTAAACTTTTAACATAAATATATTTTTTTCAACCAATCACTACTCATGACATGTGAAATGACATACAATGTAGGACAAAATTTGGCATTGATAAGATTCAAGGTATATGTAAAATGTAATAAATGTTTTAAAATATTTATTGAAATATATTAAATATTTTCAATCTATGAGTAAATTACAATGACGTCACTATATTTAGTGCAATGACATAAATGACTCCAACTTTTTTTTTCCATATAAACAAACTACTCCAAATTTATATACATATATTATACAATCATTCTCTAAAGGTGATATAAGTGTAATATTTTAAACAAAAAAGTTATGAATATAATTTAGATAAACTATAGGAGATATAATGCGATTTAATCTAATAAAAAATAACTAGCTACATTGATTCTTATATTAATAGAACTTTATTCTATATTATATCATACACTTGTGGAAACTTGTGGAAATTTTCCATGATTTTAAACATAGCAAATATATTATTAGTTTGTAAAGGAAATAGTGGTTAATCATACACATAAACTCAATATACTCTATTTTATTCTTAACATTAAAATAGTCATTGCTAATAATATAAGAATAAAACAAATAAATGATTTAAATAGAATAACATAACATGAATAATCATTTTGTTATCATTATTTTTAGATTTGATTGAGATAATTAAAGACAAGATAAGACAAATAGAAAATTGATATTTTATCTAAAAATAAAGAGTAAAATTGTAAATAATGTATTTTTTGTATTAAAATGTTATTATTAAGAATGTTATTACTTAAACATTTTTTATTTTATAGGTTGAAAATGAGATGATAATGAGATTTTTATTAATTTCTTGATGAAGCATGTGATCAAGTCAACTTATTGAAGTAATAAAGAGAAAAAAACTTGTTACTTTATCTAATAAAAAGTCTATTTCAATTCATCTATTAATTTGGAGAAACGATTATTGTCATAACTCACAATGTATTATGTATCAAAAGTTACCTAGTTAACATTCATACATGATAGGTGACAAAGAGTACAAATGAAATAAAAAAACATAATAAATTTTAGAAAATGATAGGTAATAAATTGTAGAAACATAATAAAAAACATTCATTCATATGCATACAACTTTAAATCATTTAAGTTTTGAGATATGTCATTCATAATATGTTCATGCATCATATAAATACATGTAATCTGTGCATTCTAGGCATAAACTTAGTGTTGAACATGTATAAATTAAGTGCATAATGTATTTGAGTTTTGTAATTTGAAAATACACTTAGAAATATGATGTTAATCGATTAAGGCATGATTTAATCGATTAATATATGTTTTTGAAAAGTTGTTGAAACTGAAAACTTGAAAAACAGAATCAGTTATGTTTTTAAACCGCGTTAATCGATTAACCAAGATTTTAATCGATTATCTGGGCTGCTGAAATGATTCTTTATAAACTGCGTTTTCAGAACTGAAGTCATAACTTGCATGTTGCATTTTTTAGAGAGTTAGAGCATATTTCGTGTTAATTGTTGCATCTATATGACATTGCATTTGTGAGATTAGAAAAGAGAGAATTCTATGCTTTAGGATTGAGAGGCATTTCATGTTTAATTTCTCACTATTTCACCTCACATGTTCATGCATTCATTGATGTTTTTGTGAAGATTTTGCATTATGTAAAAACTGTTTTCAA
>NW_017727269.1:0-496 GCF_001865875.1 Lupinus angustifolius | reverse complement strand
TTCGAAAAAGCGGATACTCTGACCGCTACACCTATTCAACCCCCTCTTCTAGGTGTATTTTAGCCACTGATACCTAACAAGTGGTATCAGAGCTAGTACGAAGTGCTAGCTCAACCGCGTATTCGTGATCCTAAGGGAAATAAAATGGGTTCTACAAACCCGTTTGGTGGTGATGACCGACCACCTATATTCAGTGGTGAAGGGTATGCCTACTGGAAAGTCCGCATGCAAATTTTTATCGAAGCCATTGACTCGGATATTTGTGAATCCATAGTCAACAACCCTTTCGTTCCACAGAATTTAGTGGACGATGAAACTAAAGGCAAGCCTAAAAATCTATGGACCGATGATGAGCGCAAGAGGTTCCAGCATAACCTACGCGCCAAAAACATCATCACATCGGCCCTATCCTATGATGAGTTCTTTAGGGTCTTGCAGTGCCAAAATTGAAAAGAAATGTGGGACACTTTACAAGTGACTCATGAAGGCACCAACG
>NW_017727268.1:0-379 GCF_001865875.1 Lupinus angustifolius | reverse complement strand
ATTCATCAGGCGAAATATTGCAAAGATCTACTTAAGAAATTTGATATGGATGAATGTAAGGAAACCTCCACTCCTATGGCATCTGCTTGCTACCTAGATAAGGATGAAAAAGGAAAAGCAATAGAGGTAACAAAGTATCATGGTATTGGGTCATTACTTTACTTAACTGCAAGTCGACCTGATATCATGTTTAGTGTATGCATGTGTGCGAGATTTCAATCATTACCTAAGGAATCACATTATATAACTGTTAAAAGAATCATGAGATATTTAAAAGGAACAACTAACGTGGGATTATGGTATCCTCGAGATGCCTCACTATCCTTGGTAGGATATCCCGATTCCGATTTCGTCGATTGTAAATTGGATCAGAAAAGCA
>NW_017727267.1:0-882 GCF_001865875.1 Lupinus angustifolius | reverse complement strand
GCGCTCAAATCCTTTGGATGAAGCAGCAACTTAAGGACTTTGGTCTTAAACTGGAAAAGATCCCATAAATGCGATAATACAAGTGCCATAAACCTATCCAAGAATCTCGTTTTGCATTCTAGAACCAAGCATATAGAAATTAGACATCATTTCTTACGTGATCATGTACAAAAAGGTGACTGCGTTCTTGAATTTGTTGAAACCTCTAGACAGTTAGCAGATATTTTCACCAAGCCCCTTCCACGAGATACTTTCTATGTTCTAAGAAGAGAACTTGGAGTTCTTGATGAACAATATCTTGATTAAAACTGCCTAGATGTTTGCTTTATGTCTTGTATCTATATGTTTATTTGTCTCTTGTTCTAAATGATATATGTTGTAGTGCAAAATTATACCTCATGATAACTTCATTTCGCGATTAAAAATTTGTCGATAAATCCGTTAAAATGCATGCATAAGCCCTAAAGAGTTGAAACCATTCTGCTAGCTGAAAATCCGTTAATCGATTACCTGGGCATCATTGTCTGAAAAATCAATTTTTACATCATTTTAATCGATTAACCATGCCCGTTAATCGATTAAAACCAGCAGCTTAAGTGCAAACAGCACATCGGTTTCACGCTTTTTTCGGCATTTTCTCTACCTTTTTTCACTGTTAAGTCTCTGAAATTGCAACTCAACTGATCCAAGTGCTCTAAGGTAGATAAACCTCTCCCTAACCCTCTCAAAACCATCTAGAAATCTCACATTATCATCCTCTTTCCATCATATTCCAATTTTCCCCCAAATTAAACCTTAGGTTAGGTTTTCCTAATCCTTCTCTGCCCAGTCCAATATCAATTCAGGTTCTACATTAAAATGGAGCAAGGTCACGCAAAAAGG
>NW_017727266.1:0-1497 GCF_001865875.1 Lupinus angustifolius | reverse complement strand
CAGGGAGCCGTTAAATTTCTGGAATTAAAGGGACAAGTTTACCCTGCTCTAGTTAGGGAATTTTATGCAAATTTCAGATATAAGGATGGTAAATACTGGTCTATGATTTCTGGTAAATTGTTTGAGATTAGTGATGAACTATTTATGAATGTCGGTGGATTGTAATCTTCGGGTTATGGAATAGGAGATTGCTCATGGGTTAAGGATAACTTTGATCCTACTGAGGTTTATAAGTCATTTCTAAGAGGTCATCATCTGTATATTCCGGGTCAACTGACCAAGGCTGGGTCATTATCTATTGAGAACAGGCGGTTACATTATATCATTGCTTATATTCTGGTACAGAGGAACACAAATCATGCACAGCCCACTGTGAATGTTTTGCGTTTCATGTATGTGTTAAGAATAATGTAATGATTAATTGGCCTTAGGAAATATTGAAGATTATGAACAGTGTATCTCTGTCTCAGTCGAAGTTGCTTCCCTACAGTATATTCATTTCATGCATTGTGGATTATTTGCATATAGATGTTTCTGACACCATTATTGTTGAGTATACTGATAAGGATCATCTAGTTGGTGAGAGTCTAATTCATAAAATGGGTATATACAAGTATGGTACTACTTGGCTATACCAGGAAGACTACACTACTATTGATCTGGAGCTGTCCGATGATGATGATCAGGGTGGCATGGATACGTCACGATTAATTTGGGGTTATTTTTGAATAATTTGTTGTTTTCGAAAAAGCGGATACTCTGACCGCTACAACTATTCATCCCCCCCTTCTAGGTGTATTTTAGCCACTGATACCTAACAATTATACTTATTTAAAAGATCACAATTGTATTCCTTGCATATATAGGTGACAAATGTATGAATTTGAATTTGGATCCAAATACATGAAAAGTTATCTATCACTCCATATAAATTTATTTAATGATATTTTAAATAATCAAATCTATCCATATTCAACTTAATGGATGCGTTAAAATCCATCTATAAATCAATTTTAATTGATTAAATGGATGAATATGCAATTCATTTGATTTTTTTAATAGGAACTAACAGTACTGTATGAGAAAACCATCTTTTTGAAAACCATTATTTCAATAAAGCATTTGTTAATTTTTTAATAATATTTTTTTTAAAAATCACCTTTAAAGTTCATTTTTAAAAAAATGTATTCTAATTTTTCTAATTATTAATCTCACTATCATGTGACCAAGTGCTATTAAGAATGTATGTCACTATCACAATTTAATATAAAATCAATGTGAGAATGAGAAGCATATACACAAATTTGAGAGTTGAGATAATAAAGGGAATTGAAAAACAAAGGAGTTATCATGTTTGTGTTTTCGATCGATTTAATATCTATTTTCGATCGATTTAATATATACGTGAATATCTATTGGATATAATGTATGAATTTGAATTCATTCACTATTAAAACTATCTAATGAATTATATTCATTTAAATTCATTAACTTTAG
>NW_017727265.1:0-595 GCF_001865875.1 Lupinus angustifolius | reverse complement strand
TTTCACTTAACTTTGGAGGTGTCAATATAATTTACATTAAATGTTATACTAAAATGATTATAAATGATATATTAAAAAAGAGTAATGATATAGCATTCTATGAGATCATCCTACAAATCTATCTACCCATAAAAAGTAGTATGTGTTACTTTATGATGCATGTTACTATTTTTATGGTGTACAAAAATTTGTATGATGATATATCACTTTACACTAAAAAATAATAATAAATGTTAGTATAAAATAGTAATAAATGTTATATTAAAAACATTAAATGTTAATATAAAATATTAATAAATGTTATATTAAAAAATAATAAAGGGCAATATTAAAATAATGATAAATTTTATTGTGTGAATGAATTATATTCTTTTAAATCCATTAACTTAAGTTAATAGATTTGAATGAATTTAATTTTATTGGATTTGAATGTATTAGAAATTATGGATAATTAGTTTCCATTTGAATGTAGGGGTACTCAATAGTTTATGAATATAAATTTGAAGTGATTTATGACAGTACAAAAAGACACTTGAGTTGTGTTGTTTAATTTAATTTTAGAGGTGTCAATAAATTTATATTAAAATATTTATAA